>NC_056732.1:1601553101-1601640601 GCF_019279795.1 Protopterus annectens
GCATAGGGTGACATACAAGAGAGGAGGAAGATGCACACAGGTGGATTATATCTTATGTAGAAGGGCCAGTCTGAAGGAGATTAGAGACTGTAAAGTGGTGGCAAGGGAAAGTGTAGTTAGGCAGCATAGGATGGTGGTTTGTAGGATGACATTGGTGATCAAGAAGAGGAGGATGAGTGTGAGGGCAGCACCAAGGATCAAATGGTGGAAATTGAAAAAGTGTAATTGTGAGGTGATGTTCAGGGAAGAGTTAAGGCAGGCTCTGGGTGGCAGTGAAGAGTTACCAAATAGCTGGGTAACTAGAGCAGAGCTAGTAAGAGAGATGGCTAGAAAGGTGCTTGGTGTGACATTTGGAAAGAGGACAGAGGAAAGAGGACAAGGAGACCTGGTGGTGGAATGAAGTAGTACAGGAGAGTATACAGAGAAAGAGGTTGGCGAAGAAGAAGTGGGATTGTCAGAGAGATGAAAAAAGTAGACAAGAGTATAAGGACATGAGGTGCATGGCAATGAGAGAGGTGGCGATGGCTAAGGATAAGGCGTATGAAGAGTTGTATAAAAGGTTGGACACTAAGGAGGGAGAAAAGGACCTGTACCGATTGGCTAGACAGAAGGACCGAGCTAGTAAAGATATGCAGCAAGTAAGGGTGATAAAGGATAATGAGGGAAACATACTCACAAGCGAGGAGTGTGTGTTGAGCAGATGGAAAGAGTACTTTGAGGGGCTGATGAATGAAGAGAATGAGAGGGAGAGAAGGTTGGATGATGTGTGGATAGTAAATCATGACGT
The DNA here is from genome assembly GCF_019279795.1 of Protopterus annectens. Taxonomy (NCBI): domain Eukaryota; kingdom Metazoa; phylum Chordata; order Ceratodontiformes; family Protopteridae; genus Protopterus; species Protopterus annectens. The sequence continues at coordinate 1,601,553,889 of NC_056732.1, forward strand.
GCAGTGAATTAGCAAGGAGGAAGTAAGGATAGCTATGAAGAGGATGAAGAATGGAAAGGCTGTTGGTCCAGATGACATACCTGTGGAAGCATGGAGGTGTTTAGGTGAAATGGCAGTGGAGTTTTTAACTAGATTGTTTAATGAAATCTTGGAAAGTGAGAGGATGCCTGAGGAATGGAGAAAAAGTGTTTTGGTACCGATTTTTAAGAATAAGGGTGATGTGCAGAGCTGTAGTAACTACAGAGGGATTAAATTGATCAATCACAGCATAAAGTTATGGGAAAGAGTAGTGGAAGCTAGGTTAAGAAGGGAAGTGATGATTAGTGATCAGCAGTATGGTTTCATGCCAGGAAAGAGCACTACAGATGTGATGTTTGCTCTGAGAGTGTTGATGGAGAAGTACAGAGAAGGTCACAAGGAGTTGCATTGTGTCTTTGTGGATTTAGAGAAATCATATGACAGGGTGCCTAGAGAGGAGTTGTGATATTGTATGAGGAAGTCAGGAGTGTCATAGAAGTATGTAAGAGTAGTACAGGATATGTACAAGGGTAGTGTGACAGTAGTGAGGTCTGCGGTGGGAGTGACGGATGTGTTTAAGGTGGAGGTGGGATTACATCAAGGATCATCTCTGAGCCCTTTCTTATTTGCAATGGTGACGGACAGGTTGACAGACAAGATCAGACAGGAGTCCCCGTGGACTATGATGTTTGCAGATGACATTGTGATCTGCAGTGAGTAGGGAACAGGTGGAAGAGACCCTGGAGAGGTGGAGATATGTTCTAGAGAGAAGACGAATGAAGGTCAGCAGGACTAAGACAGAATATATGTGTGTAAATGAGAGGGAGGATAGAGGAATGGTGAGGATGCAGGGAGTAGAGGTGGCAAAGGTGGATGAGTTTAAATACTTGGGATCAACAGTTCAGAGTAATGGTGAGTGTGGAAGAGAGGTGAAGAAGAGAGTACAGGCAGGATGGAGTGGGTGGAGAAGAGTGTCAGGAGTGATTTGTGACAGACGAGTACCAGTAAGAGTGAAAGGGAAGGTCTATAAGAGGGTAGTGAGACCAGCTATGTTATATGGGTTGGAGACAGTGGCATTGACAAAAAGGCAGGAGTCAGAGCTTGACGTGGCAGAGGTGAAGATGTTAAGATTTGCACTGGGTGTGACGAGGATGGACAGGATTAGGAATAAGTATATTGGAGGGTCAGCCCAGGTTGGAAGGTTTGGAGACAAAGCCAGAGAGGCAAGATTACATTGGTTTGGACATGTGCTGAGGAGGGATGCAGAGTATATTGGGAAAAAGATGTTAAGGATGAAGCTGCCAGGTAACAGGAAAAGAGGAAGGCCTAGGATAAGGTTTATGGATGTGGTGAGAGAGGACATGCAGGTGTTTGGTGTGACAGAGCAAGATGCAGAGGACAGGAAGAAATGGAAACAGTTGATCTGCCGTGGCGACCCCTAACGGGCGCAGCCGAAAGAAGAAGAAGAAGAAGAAGAATATATATATATATATATATATATATATATATATATATATATATATATATGGGATCCGTACAGATGCTCGACTGCATCTTTCACCAAATCCCAATTTGGTGAGGAAACTTGCGCGAAAGTACTGTTCACCGAAGTAGCACTTTCGCATAAGTATGCTTGTTCCGGTCATACTACGGTGCGTTAAGGGAAAATTCCCTTTTCCCCACTGTAGTGAGAATATTAAAGTGGGGGGGGGGGTGTGAGGGCTTGCCTCTCACATTGGGGGTGTGCAGGGGGGCTTGCCCCCCTGCATTCAAGTCGATTTTGTGTTTTTTTAACATACTTTAACAAAACCGTTTTTTTGATGAAAGCACTTTCGTTAAAGTGTGTTCAGTGGTAATGGATTTGGGCTTTTGATCTTTTGATCAAAAGTCCTAGATCTATATATATATATATATATATATATATATATATATATATATATATATATATATATATATTATTTATAACTGGATATATATCCATTTTCAGTAGAGGCCCGGGGAGATAAGCTCCACTATACAGATAATAGCAACTTCAGGTACAGTACAAATTTAAGACTAGAATGCAATTGTTTACATAGCAACTTAGTAATCTGACTACTTAACATATTTAAAAAAAAAATAAATTATTTATAAGGAAGAGATACGTTCATAAAGTTGATAGCTTGGTATACAGGTTCATGCTCTATAGTGGTTCCTTAAAAAGACTAAGTTCATACAGACTTTAGCTTAACAGATCATGCTCTCTGTTGTTTATGAAAGAGCTAGACTTAAAGCAACAAGAGTGAAATAAGTATACAGTGCACATAGCAAGGAGGAGATTGTTAGCCTGGGTTAGTACAGTGGCATAGCCGGTGAGTTCTAACGTATACTTTAAGTTTCTTTTTGAAAAGTAATGTTGAAGAAAGAGATATATATACGCATATACATATAGTACAATACAGATGACTGTCAATTGGGAACTACCACTCTACTCAGCCCCTTAATTTCTCTAGTCTTCCCCCCGGCTGCTGTGCATCCCTGGCTCCAGCATTCGCACCTAATTCTTGGGCTCCTGCTTACCCTGCCCTAACCTCCTGAAAGTACTCTCCTGAACATACTGGCTAAGAACCAGCTAAAGCAGACACGTAATCCAAAACTGAAAGGCCATACTGCTCCCTGAGTGCTACTCACAGCAAGGATTACAAGAAACTTGGGCTCCTGCCTACCCTGCCCTAACCTCCTGAAAGTACCCTCCTGAACATACTGGCTAAGAACCGGCTAAAACGGACACTTAATCCAAAACTGAAAGGCCATACTGCTCCCTGAGTGTTACTCACAGCAAGGATTACAAGAAAGTATGTGTACTACTCTAACATGTTGCAATATTTCATTTGATTTCTACTAGGTCGCAGTACACTTCCCTGCCAGGCTAGCCAGCAGCCACAACCCCCTCTTCTTTGCTGCTTTTACTCCTAATTCTTCCCTTAATTTATACCCCCTATCCTGAAGCACGATAGCTCCTTCCACCTTTTACCTGATATCTCTCCCTGGGGTCTCTACTGCATTACACTGACTGACCACTAGGTGGCACTCCTCTACCTTCTTGGTGTCCCCTCTACTTTACCCTCTCCTTTCTCATCTCCCCTAAAACAACCCTCTGACATCGTTTCCTCTGCTCTCTCCCTCACTACTGTCCAAGGATTACCTATCTTCTTTTTGCATTATAAACAGCCCTTCTCTATCCTTTTTTGAAGTCTCTTACCTTCTCCCACTGTCTTTCACCTATTCATCTACCCTCTACTCCACTTCTCTGTAAATCTTTCTACCTATTACACATATCTGCAAAACTTACCTTCTGACTATCACTCTTTACTTATTGTCTTCCTCACTTTCTCCTCCTCTGGCTCTTCCCACTCCGTTCACCCTGCGGGCTCACACCGCTCCCCTACACTGCCCCCAAATCTCACCTGCCCCCAGCACCTCTACATTTATCCCTCACATACTCCTCCCACCATTTCTATTAACCAATCACAGTCCTCTTACTATTACCCCTCATTCCTACATCAATTAACTAATCTCAACCCCCATCTTATTTCCCCACCCACTCTTACTCCTCCTACATCTCACTGCACTTAATCTTCCCCTCTCCTGTCTACAAATGTTTATCTCCCTTCTACTTCTTTACCTTCTCTCCTCAACTAGCTTACTACTTCCTTTCTTATTTCTCCCTTCCTTACCCCACCCATTCTTAACATGCCCTCCCAAATCCAATGTACTGCCCCACTCCCCTGCTCCTTTCTCATCTTACTAATTCCTCTCTATCATGCTACTTCGTACTCCTCAAAAGCTCCCCCATACCTACCTTCTTCTCAAACTATCCCTTACTCTCACCCACAGCCTCTTCTACTCTCTCACTTCCACTCCATATCCCCCTTCCTTATCCCTCCCAACCTACTGCACCTTTTCCATCCCAAACTATTCTCCACCTCTACAAAAACCTTTTCTCTTAAATTTCCGCTAACCCCAAGCTACTTCCTACTATCCATACATAAAAGGCTAAAAGTTATCACCTGTGATGTCCTAGCCTTATCTGGAGACATACATCCTAACCCTGGCCCCCGCCTCAGTACAAACAACTCCTTCCCTTTCTTCCCCTACTTCAAACAAGCCTTTCCCCCTTCCCCTTCTTCTCCTGTTTCTTCTCTTAGCACTCTTAAGGTCATTACTATCAATGACCAGAGCCTTAACAATAAAATTCACCATGTACATGCTTGGATCAATCACAACCAACCTGACATCCTAGCCATCTCTGAAACCTGGCTAAAACCTCATATTACTGATTCTGAAATCTTACCTCCAGGTTTCCACATCCTCAGGAGTGACTGATTAAATAAAAAAGGTGGAGGCTCTGCCCTAATCTACTCTAACCTTCTCTCCCTAATCCCTCTTCAAATCCCAACCCCACAATTCAAAAATACTGAAATAACAGCAAGTCTCCTCCGATTAAATAAACATAAAAATATCTGCATTATTTCCTTATATATCTCTCCAGGCAATAATATATCTACCCTTGAGAATATTCTCCACTGGGCCTCAACTGAAATAAAATATGAAACCTTTATTCTAGGTGACATCAATATTAACTGGAATAAAATCAACACACCTTCCCCCTCCCTAGCCATTAACCTTTACAACTTCACCCAAGTAATCCATTCTACAACCCGTCCTAACAAAAACCACCCCCTAGGTTCCATCATAGATTGGATTTTAGTCTCCCATCCAAACAAAATCGCTCTCTCTGGCACTATCCCTTACACCTTCAGTGACCATCTCCCTGCCTTCATTCATCACTCAACTAACTCCTCCCAATACCAACATCATTACATTCAAACTTGTAACCTTAGCAACTTCAACCCCACAATTTTCTCAAACATTTTTAAACAAATTAACTGGCAAATCCTAAACACTCTCCCCCTTGACAACGCTGTAGAGCATTTTAACTCTATCTTCCTAAATACTCTTAACTCCCTAGCCCCCCTAAGAAACAAACAAATCCAAGCCAATTCTGCTCCTTGGCTGACCAAAGAGACTAAACAAACCATGCGTCTCAGAGACAAATCCTGGAAGCTTTTTCAGAAAAATAAACTGTCTACTGCCTTGCTCCAATATACCCAACTCCGCAACCAAGTAAAAAAATTAATCACCTTGGACAAAAAAAAAAACTACTACAATAAACTTCAGTCCAATAATAATATGAACCCAAAACAATTCTGGAAATCTGTTAACTCTCTTCTCCATCCAGGGTCAAGGAATAACCCCTGCCCTGACCCTAGTTTAACTGACAGGGAGCTGAGCGCTCACTTCAACACTTTCTTTACAGAATCTATAGCTAAGCTAACCAAAACATTTCCAGACAAAAACCCACCCAACTCCCTCAACTTTACTCCCAACAACCCTAATAACTGTCCCTTTATGTTCCAACTCAAACCAGTTTCCACAATTTTTATAAAAAAGCTCTTATCCAAACTAAAACCATGCTCTAATGCCCCTGAAAACATTCCCCCCTCCTTCCTCAAATGTGCAGCTGAAGGTATTGCTCTCCCAATTAGTATCCTGATTAACAGATCCTTAAAAGAGTCATACGTGCCCAAACTCTGGCATTCAGCCTACATTCTACCTCTTCACAAAGGAGGTAAAAACACCACCATTTCTAACTTCTGCCCCATTGCCCTACTCTCTCCAATATCTAAAATTCTAGAAAAATGTGTCCACCACCAACTTTTGCCCTACTTAACTCAGAATCAGTTACTTACACCCACCCAACACGGCTTCCGTCCCGGTCACAGCACCATAACTGCCCTACTGTCCTTCCTAGAAACTGTTAATCAAGCCCAAGATTCTGGACTTCTTGTATCCACAGTACTGCTAAATCTTTCTAAAGCCTTTGACACCATCTCCCATACACACCTTCTCTTTCATCTTGCCAACTTTAATCTCTCCTCTAATACACTATCCTGGTTCTCCAGTTACCTTTCTGACAGATCTCAGGCTGTCAGATGGAAGGACTCTACCTCTACCTTCTTGCCTACACCAACCAGCGTTCCTCAGGGGTCCATCCTTGGTCCCATGCTTTTCAACATCTTTATAAATAACCTTCACACTGTCATTCCTGACACTACAGTCATCCAATATGCTGATGACTCTACCTTAGTTTGTGCTGCCTCCAACATTTCTGAACTACTGACTAAAACACAAATAGCTTTTGGATGCACCAAAACCATCTCTCCCTCAACTCCAGTAAATCTAAAATACTAATTTTCCTCCCAACCAAAGCTTCTTCCTTTGACAAAAATGCTTTCAATGTCCTAAGCCAAACCAACACTGCTATAGAAGGGGTCTCTTCTGCAAAACTCCTTGGCATTACCATAGATGAATGCCTCAAATTTGATCTCCACATACAACAAAACATAAAGAAAACCCTCCAAAAGTTAGGTATGCTCTACAGGAATAATCCATTTCTTTCAAACTTCTCTAGCACACCTTGGCTATCACCTACTTCCTACCCTCTCTACTATATGGAGCCCCTCTTCTAACTAATCTGTCAGCTTCCAAAACCTCAAAACTTGAAGTTTGCTATAATAAGATCTCTAAATTTGCCACTAAATCCAAGACCTTAACTCACCACTGCCTTACACTACAATCTCTGAACTGGTTAGAACTCCCTAACCACCTAGACTATCTCCAACTAACCACCGCTCACAAATTAATATTCTACCCAGATAAATGCCCAGCCTTAACTAACATCTTCCCCCCATACATCCCAAACAGATCTCTGAGATCTGAACACCAAAACCTAATCTCCATTCACAAAACCAAACATCCTGCTGGCCAGCTTCTTCTCTCCTTCTCTCTAGGTAAAAAATGGAACTCTCTCCCTCCATCACTTAGGACTATACCTCACATGGAATCCTTCAAGACCCAACTTTTCTTACACCTATCATCCAAATGGAAATGTTCTTGCTTTCACCCTATATAAATTCTAGGGATTTTCTCCACTAAGCTCTCTATACTCCTGCACCAATCTACTCTCATATTTCATTTCTATCCCTCCAAAATAGATTTAGCTGACTTTCAATTGACTCTAAGTATGTAAATATTGTAACTATCTAATCGCCTCAAAAAAAAATGTATTGCACTGTCTTACGATGTTTATTATGCATCCGCATCTTCCTGACTGTCTGTATATTTCTCTTGTATTTACCTCTAGCATTATGTAACCTTGATTGTACTGCCTACGGACCACCACTGAAAATACGCACTTCTTGGCCCAGTTGGCTTCCCCGGTAATCAAACTGAAAATAAATAAATAAATAAATCATAGATTACCCCCGTGACACCAACATCCTACAAGAGGGTCTAACACAAACAAATGACTGGTGCCAAAGCCACAGATTAAAACTCAGTGCAAAGAAATCTATTATATTGTCCTTTGGGAAATCATCCCCCCAAGCAAATTCTTCCATTGCTAACACACAATTAATACCCCATAGCTAGAGATCTGGGAACATATATAGATAGTAATCTCAATTTCAACCAACAAGTAGCTTAGATAGTAAGAAAATCATTCTATGTCACCCAACTCATAAGCAAGGGCATGGCATCCAGGTCTAAGGAAGTTATAGTACCACTCTACTCAGCCCCAATCAGACACATCACTGAGTACAATACCCCTTTGGCATATACCCAACCAGGGACTTGCAACAGTTGGAATGCCCTCAAAGGTTCCTCGCCAGGAAAATCCAGAGTATGAATATCCTTTCCTACACAGATTGCCTTAAGGCTTAATCTCTGTACTCTCCTACAGGTTACTGAAAGGTGATCTATGCCCGGCATATAAGCCATCCTCAGATCCAGCTCTGATGGATCTCTTGCACATCTGCAAAACAAACAGCACCAGAAACACTAGATTCAAGGACCTGAACTTTAACTGCAACATGAATAAAACATGCTGGAGAGACTGACATGTGTCTCAAAGGATCCCTGCACTATGGAATAAGCTTCCCACCTATGTGAAGCAGAGTTCATCCCTGACCCTGTTCAAAGAAAATATCAATGGATGAGAAATCGCAGATTCACCCCCGGTCTGGAACACATATCTCAGATCGACAGAGGTTGACAGTAAGTAAATTAATCCCCAAATAACATCCCCCCACACATAATCTCTACATACCTCCTTACTAACATATCCCATCATTTAAGCATCCAAGGAACTTGGGGATAAAACTGGCTTGAGTTGCATGGCTAGACATGCAATGACCCTGGTGGTTGTTAAACCTATGAAGTTATGAACCTAATACTCTCTCTAATATATGCACTATTGCTAAAAATTAATTTGACATGATATATAACCAGTAGATAACACAGTAAAACCAAGAAATGAATATCAAAGGTTCACCATTTTATGCAAACATATATAAAACACATCATTTGATTTCATAATGTACTAACCTTCCCTTTTTATCTGAAGCTATTTTCAAAATGTAGATGGGATCATGTCTGGCTGGACATACCACCTGTAATATTACAGTTGAAAATATATTGAAAAAATAATATTTTTGTCCTGTCTTGTTCCGAATGATTTTTAGTGTTAATTTATTTAGTTCATACACAACTAATAAGAAATCAGTGTAGCCCTGGTATGGTATTCTTTATAAATCAGAGATTAAGTGACATGGTGAGTTTGGTGCTATAGTTGCACTACATTGCAACATCTACATGTGAGTCGCTTTTGTGCTATTTTTTTTGTTTTTGTCCAGATTCATTAGGTTACCATGACTTGTGTTCTGAGACAGTTGTGCACTCAAGTCAGTGTTTTCACTTTTTCCCGCTGTAGTGCAACTATGTAATTGGTATTATAAGTTAAGGGGTGGGGGCAAAGTCACCATGGGGAGCATAGGGAGGCTTGCCCTAAGATTTTTTTTCTGTTTTATATATTTTTTAAAGTTATTCATCTTGAGTGTGAAAAAAATCAATGAAAGGCGACTTGTATTCAAGTGTCTTGATAAAATATAAGGAAGCCATTTTAGCTGATGTACGGACAGACACATGGATCATAAACAGAACTTTATATCTTTCACTACATATTATTCTTAGAACTTCATACATTGCAAATAGCCCTGGATACTATAGTGTGTACACTGAGTGTTGGTGCAAAACTAAATTAGGAGGTGCCATCAGTAAGGTAGGGTATACATGTAGTGTTTGTCCTTGCCAAACTAATAGCATTTTTAGACCCCCAGGAAACCAAGTTAGGTTGTTAAATACACTAGATGAACTCCAAATCAACAGAAATTCCATTATCCTAGGAGACTTTAACTACTCAATGATAAACTGGAATACCTATACATTAGCTATAGGTTATGCCAAAAATCCATTGATTTCATAAACAAAAACTCCCTTGATCAAATTGTCAAGGAGCCCACTAAAGGAAGAATATTCTTGACCTGGTCTTTACCAACAGGGCATTGATATCAACTTAAAATCTGATCATAAACTGGTAGCATTCCTTCAAAATCTCTAATTAGAGGCAAACCTCTTAAAGTTCAGAGACTTCAGATGTACAAAAACATACAATTTTATGATGAAGTCTCAAAATTTAAGTTTAATTGTAGAGGCATAGCTGCCACAATTAGCACTCTGTGCCAGTCCCACAAATGAGCTAGAGCCCCACACCCTCATAATTGCTAGCCTTTTCACCATGCTCCCTAACACTATGCACCTGGGGCAATTGCTCCTTCTCCCTGCCCCTGATTTCCTACTGTTTAACTGCATTATCCAAGATAGTGACACAGCAAGCAGTTACATAGACAAACGTATGCACCTAAAATGTATCGACCTGACAGTGATACTGGATCTAAACAAAATTGGAAGTTTAAAAGTAAAGCAGCCTGGTGGTCAACATGTAAAAGTGAAAAATACAATAAAAGAAAAAAGCTTCTTAAATTGTACAGCAAGGAAAAAAAAAATCGAAGTTTACATTAAAAAGTTACCTAAGGAATTAAAAAATATCACCAGGAATACAAAAGCATCCTGTGAACATAGACTAGCATCAGATGCTAAACAGAATTACAAATCCATCTTTAGTTACATTAGGAACCTAAGAAATAACACAGCATTGCTCTGGACTTAAAATGGCACTGCCTACTCAGATCCTGTAGAGACAGCCAATATACTAGCAAACAAATTAAATTCACATTTCACTCCCCAAACAGCTATGCAAAGCTAACATATCCACAGAATCTCAATCCTTCCCCATCATAATGAAAACATACTTGGAAAAGGTACTGTCCTAGATAAAAAAATACATCATCCATTGAGGTCTGATAATATACCCAGTTGCCTGATAAACGGTACAAAACTTGCCCTAGTGGACTCACTTGTATGGCTATTCAGCCTGGCTTATCCACTGATTTTGTCCCTGAAGTATGGTGTACAGCTATTGTGACAACACATTACAAAGGTGGACACACCACAGACCCAGCAAACTAGAGTCATTTTAGCCTGACTAGTCTCGTCTGCACAGTTTTGGATTGCATCATAACTAACCTAATTAATAATTATATCAAAAATGTTATAAGGCTTGATCCCTGCCAGTTCTGCTTTTTTAAGGGTAGATCCTGCCTAATGAATCTGGTTAATTTCTTTGCGAAGGAAACACAAACAACCTTAACCTGGCTAAGGCCTTTGGCAACATACCACATGTTAACATAGTAAACAAGTTGAATGAGCTCCAGATTGACCCCTGCGAAGGTGGACAGCAAATTGGTTGAAGGAGAGAATCCATGTAGAGAATGTGGTAGGTGCTTTATCAGTAAACATAAAGGTGACCAGTGGTGTTCCTCAGTGCTCCATGCTGGACCCATACTATTCAGCACCTATTTTGCAGATCACCAGATTACAAATGGGGATCTCTGGCTAACCAAGTCTGCAGGTGATTGCAAACTTGGGGTCATCTTCAAGTCCCCCTTTGTTAAGCAGAAGCTCCAAATGGAACTCTCACATATCAACAACTGGTGTTCAAAAACGGGTTAAATCTAAACGCTAAAAAGTGCAATATCATTGCATTTGGTAACAGTAACTTTATCTGTCCTATGATACAAACAACGCTTTGCTTCAAAATGAAAGTGTAGTAAGAGACTTTGTAAAAAAGGGTAGATAATTCTCTTGTCTTTGATCATTATGTTACAACAGTGGTTAATGAAATCTTTTTATCTGGTGTATGTGATTGCAAAAGGTATCTCATTTAGATTCAAGGAAGTTCTTATCTCTCTATATTCCACATCGTTCATATTATAAATACAATTTTTAATTTATTTAATTTATTTATTTAACATTTGTTTACGAGGAAAGTTTGACTTGGAATGAGCCAATTTCCGAGGAGGCCTAGGGAGAAAAACTGCAGATGCATGTCTTTGTAACATGGGAGGAAACTGAAGAAACCCACACAAACATAGGGAAGACATGCAGACTTCTCACAGAAGGCTCCCCAGCTCAGAATCAAACAGGAAAACCTCTTGCTGTGAGGTGACAATGCAAACCGCTGCACCACTGCCCCTTTTGGTTTGTGTCTTACTTGGCATATCAAGCAAATGGAAAGACTGCATAGGCTCTTAACTAAAAAGATCATAGGCTTAACAGACAAGAGCTACCAGGAGAGGGTAGAAGCCCTGTCCCTCTATTTTGTGTCCTATAGACTGCTTAGTGGTGATCTGTTCTTTGCCTCTCAGGCAATTAGTGATCCAGTAGATTAAGATCTCCTATGTCTCCACAAATCAGCCAATCCTACTAACATCAGAACCAGGGATCAAAATCTGCTTCAGCAAATAAACAAAAGAGGGCGGAGAGACAGATTTGTCACATTCTCACTCCTTCATTGGAACCTCCAGTCCAAATTAAGCAATGTGATAGACTATCTTCCTACAAATCTAAGTTAGACAACTGAAGGGGTATCCACAAATTCCCTGGTGATATGGCTGTCCTGTTGCTCATTGAATAAGCAAGTAAAGTCTAAGGAAGGGTACTGGTAAGGTGTATATAGTCACTGGGCCTAGTTGCCTTGTATTTTCTATGATTCTATAATTCTAAGTAACAGACCATGACATGGATGTGGCTGGAAAAGAGGTCACCAGAAAGAGATATTCATTGGACTTAAATTGTACTGGTCATTTTCTGAAGCATCTTTGATTTACAATTAATGTAATTCTCTGTTAAAGCTAGAAATGATTTTGCAAAAAAATAAAAATAAATGATAATAAATAAAGATTATATTGTGATTCCAAAATGGTGGTCGACTAGGAAACAGCTTAAGCACAGAGCTCCTCACCTCAAAATTCTTTCTTAAGTAATACTTACTTCAAAAAGAGCTGCTTCTACTTCATCTATGTGGAACTTGCATTACTTTGGAAGTGGAAAAACGCATGACAGATCTTCACCCTCTCTGGCTCTCTCACAGTGGTTTTTTTTTTCATCTTTCTTTTTATCTTCTCAAAGTGATTCAGGAAGGCCTACTGCTGTCTGCAATAACTCTGGCTCCTCATGGCTAGGCAGATTAAAACAACAAATGACTCTATTATTATGGATACTCAAACAATCAAAGCTAAAGCATCAGCAATTTTCTCTCCTGAAAAGGAGGCTCTTTCAAAAAGGCAGAGAACAAATAAACAAAATACTGAATCCTCCAAAAGTGACACTAGTAACAAGGAAGATCCCGGCTTTCACATGGAAGAACTTAAACAGGCCCTTCAGCCCATTCACACAGCTATACAAAGCTTCTCGGAACAACTCTCAACTATAGGAAAATCTATTAATCAAATAGTGGACAGAGTTGACACACTTGAACAAAAAACACAATCTAATGAGTTCCAAATACAGTCTATTTCAGAAGAATTACGTGCCAAAACAGCCTCCTTGTCAGATTTACAGTCAAAACTTACAGATCTTGAAGCTAGGAGCAGGCGCAATAATATTTTAATAAGAGGTCTCCCTGAAACCTATGACAGCCAAGGCCTGCTTACTATAACAAAACAAATATTTGAATCACTTTTACATTCAGAAGATGGCAGTAACACTATTATAATTGAGAGAGCTCACCGTGCATTGCATAAAAGACAAGATACTACAGCTCCTCGCCAAGTTTACACAAGATTACTTAACTTTCAAACCACTCAACAGATCCTCTATGCAGCAAAAAAGAATAGAAACTTTATGTGGAACAAGCATAAAATAAACTTCACACAAGATTTACCTGTCTCCATTAAAGAAAACAGACAGAAATTAGCCCCGTTCTGCTCTGACCTCATCAAAAGAAACATTAGGTTTCAAATGCGTTATCCAAGCACACTGATTTTCTACCAAAACGATACTAAATACTCTATATCATCCCTAATTGAAGCAAGAGAGACATTTCAAAAAGTTTTCAGCAAGATTCCTGTACAAACATGAACTCACATAACTCCAGCACGATCGTTTCTACAGTTGTACTTTTCTCAACTTGAATTTACTCACCGGAGGCTTCAGCTATTCAGTCACTTGCTTTCCAGCGTTTTAAAAAGTTTTTAGCAAGTCCAGGACTGTTTAATGTACTTAAAACAGCCTTATCTCCGTTTAGAGATAGATCCACGTGTCAACAAGGAACGCTACTTCATTGTGAGGTTCCCAGCGGGATATCCTTTGCTGTGACTCTACAAGCTGTGCGCCAGTGAACCCATTCCCCCATCGATCGCGCTGCAGCGCTTTTATGTATAAAAAAAGAAATCAAAAGACTCTGCATACTGTTTTTTGATGTTTAAGGTATCTTTGAGCAATGGTGGTGTCAACCAGGCAGGGATTAAAAATGAACCGTGTGTGATAGCCAGAAACAGCAAAAATAAAGCCAAGGCAGTTGCTTGCAGAAAGAGGAGACGAACTGTAGGATGAGTATTATAAAAAATGCATCATACAGACAATAACGGGTATTATATCACAAAAGGGAAAAGGCAAACCAAGCACATCTCTAATACATGTAAATTTTATATTTTCCCTTTTTTAGGTCCCTGGGAATGTAAACTGCCAGGTGATGCTTTTAAAGTACCTGCTGCAATAGATTATATCTACTGTGGTTGAGTCTTTCTGGGTACGCAGATCATCCAGCTTGCACTATGAATATTTACTTTTGTCTATGTCGTCTACTCTGTTTTTCTTCTTTCTTGCTGTGTTAATGTAAGTAAGAGGCCATGCTAGGCAAATACCCTGTTATCCATATTGCTGAAAACATGCTTTCTGTATTTAACTATGGGATCTCAAGTACTGCTTGCTACCAAGCCACTGTTTTTTGTTTTATATAGTTCATTTATTTGGCGTTTGTGTAGCGATCAGCTCTAGCTATTAGAGCTACTGAAGTTTTTTTTTTTTTAAGCATGCAGAGTCCCTTGCCCCAGTATTTACAAAATGGTGCAGTTTAAAGACATAAGCACACACTATAACAAATAAACACCAAACTGCTAAATGCTCATATAGTGGAAGTCAGAAACTGACTTTTTGTAGGTAGTGCAGCTGATCATTGCACTTTAACCAACTAAATGATTTTTTCAGCATATTAATGCTTAGTTTTTCTTCGTTTTTTTCTTTTCTGTAATAACATATGTTTGGATGCATAATACAAAGGACACTGGGGTGGGAGATTTTTGCATAAATTCCTTTAGTGTTTTGGAGTATTATTGTAATAGTTTTACTGTAACAGTTATAGATATTAGATTTTATAAACATTAATAAACATTAACACATAAATGGTATTAAGACAGGTGATGTTTAAAATACTCAAGGGTACATTTAGATTACTTAGTTTGAGAGTAGTTTGCTACAAGTATTTTATAGGTTCATTCTATTAGATTAAGGATAGTTACAATTAGAGTTTTAAAAGCATTTAAATATTAACTTGAATTGTAAAAATTTAGCAAAAGGTTAATATAGTTGAAGGGTGGGTTACACATATATAACTAGTCTCTTAGGTTATAAATAGTTCTGTTATTATTGGATTATGTTCATTGTAACCTTATTTTCGGTTAACATGCTTTATAAGTATTTATAATATGCAGCTCATTAACTAAACAGTCACAACCTCTCTTAGTTGGGTTTCATCACTAGTAACACATTATACTGTTAGATAATTTTATAAAAATGTTATTTTAATGTTATACCAACCTGACTGTATTACAGTTGTGATTACATTCTCACAAGAAATGCCAATTCTAGTAACAAATATGTTATGTACAGTATTCCTAGAGATTCTTAGTTGTATACACAGAGTTTTAACATTCCAGGCTTACAGATTTATATTTATATACCTTAGGTCAAGCTTACTCTACACAAAAATTGGTGTACTCTTTACAAGTGGAGACTCTATGTGCACCGAAGTGAGTTCTGGTCTGATAATCTTTTGGATGAGATTTTCTTTGTATATATGTATAGAATTGTTAATGTTGTTTTTGGTTTGTTTATATGCTTCTTCGCTTAAGGGGTTCGGGTGGGTAGGCACCGAGTTAGTTCAGAAGAAGTATCATGCTGCATCTTCCATTACATTTTATTGTGTTGCTTTTAAAGAGCAGAATTGGTTCTTCACTCTCCGTCTTTTATCTAACAAAACAAGGGTAGACTATTCCAACACAAAAGTAATGTACCCACACATTATCTTAATTACACTAAATATATTATGTGCCTATACCTATTTTGGTTTTAACGCCCATGAGTTGGTCCATTGATTCTTGGAATATAAATGGCTTACAAAACTTTGCAAAAAGAAAATTACTACTACACCTTGTCTTTAAATCTCATGCTACCGTTTGTTTTCTACAGGAAACACACCTATCTAATTCTGAGTGGGAAAAAGTAAAAATAGAAAATGGATTAGGTCTATAATAAGCAGGTGACAGCACAAATTCAAAGGTGTGGCCATCATAATTAAGAAACAATTCCAGGAAATTATTAATGAATATAAATCTGACACAAACGGCAGATGGTGTTACTTTACATCTACCCTACCTAACTCCGACAAACCAGTTATGTTTTTAAATCTGTATGGTCCTTGTTCACAACAACAGACTTTTATTTTAGAAATTTATAAAATACTGAACTCATTTCCAAATCACTTATTTATTGTAGGTGGGGACTGGAATGCGGTTATAGACCCCAGTCTAGATCGCACAAGCAAATCATCCTCTTACAATCTTCAAGCTTCCATAGCGTTAGAGGAGCTTATATCTGATTTTAATCTTATAGACACGATTAAATTTAGTAATATCTCGACTAAGGAAAATCTTTATACCTTTTATTCCAATTGTCACAAATCATGGTCACGCCTTGACTTTTTCTTAATTTCAGACCTCCTATCCAAATTTAAAAATACTTTCAATATTGAGCCTAGATGCTTCTCTGACCATGCCAAAATCTCTCTCATAATTAGGTTCACTCCGCCTGATTTTACTTTTGCCAACTGGACACTTAACAATAATTTACTAAATAATAAAGATATAATTAAAAAAATTAACAACATGTTAATAGATCTTGATTTGAATATCACAGAGTCCCAAATCCCCGGACATACAATGGCGGCATGCAAGGCTGAAATGAGGGGCTTTCTCATTAGCCAAGCTTCCTTTCTTAAAAGCTAAACATGAAAAAGGAAAATACTTTATCCTTGAAACTTTCTTCTCTGGAAAAAGTCAGAGATTATCCCCTGACCCACAAACTATAGAACTGATTAATGCGACGCGCAAAGATTTATATGAACTTTATTCACAGAACTATTCCTTTCAGGAACAGAAATTCATTGCAACATATTCTGAATGGGCACAAATGCCCTCAAGAACCTTAGCAAGAATACTAAAAATAATAATAGTGCTCCTAGAATTTCCACCCTTCATCACCAAGGAAATTATACAAATCAGATTCTGAAATAATACACCTGTTCTTTGAACTCTTTTCAGAAATCTATAGCGGACATAAAAGTGATAATCAAAACCTCGGATGGAGTCTTTTCTTAATTCAATTAAGTTCCCTCTCTTAATACTAACCAAGTCTCCCTCCTATCTGCCCGTTCGACATTCAAGAAGTCCAGGCCATCATAAAAATTTAAAATTAGGCAAAGCCCCGGGACCTGACGGCTTTACTACTAACTTCTTCAAAGTTTTCTACACAAATACCTCCTCCATACTATTGAAAGTCTTTAACTATATTATTAAAGAAGGTATTACTGATATACACTGGAATAACTCGAAAACTATTTTAATATTAAAAAATAAACAAGATAAAGCAGATCCTCACAACTACAGACCAATCTCGTTAATAAATGTCGACATTAAGATATTCGCTGCCATATTAGCATGTAGATTGAAAAAGTTCTCCGCCTTTAATCTCCCCTGATCAAGCTGGTTTTATGAGCAATAGGCACACGTGGGATAATACATTAACCCTTGATTCCCTTATACAATTTACCAAAAAAGGAAGAAATCCAATATACGCCTTAACTTTAGATGCCTCCAAAGCTTTCGACAGAGTTAACTGGGAGTTTCTGTTTGCCTCATTGTCCCATTTTGGTGTGCCTAATTATTTTTTGGATATGATCAGAACACTTTATACAAATTCCCAAACCTACCTTTACATCAACAAACAGAGATCGGAGCCAATTCTGATCACTAATGGAACAAGGCAAGGGTGCCCACTCTCTCCTTTTCTTTTTAATATTTTTATTGAGCCTTTCTTTCTTTATATTACTCAGAATACCTATCACAATATACCTAAAATACTAAACACGCAGATTGCACTATCAGCGTTTGCTGACGATCTTAATTTATATTTTCAGTCACCCAATACAGACCTACCAAAAATTTTTGATGCCATAGAGAAATTCTCTTTCGCATCAGATTATCAAATAAATAATAAAAAATCTCATATATTTCCTATAAACCCTAACTTCCATAAATCCTTTTATTTCCCTGAATCCTCCTTCCGAATAACATATAGCCTTAAATATTTAGGTATCTATTTTGAACATAATCAAGCCTCTATTCTTCAAAATAATTTATTAAAAACATGGTCTAACATACAACAAGATCTACAAAGATGGAAACATATGAATTTAGCTTTCCTGTCCAAAGCAGCTATTGTGAAAATGAATATCTTACCTAGACTTCTATTTCAACTTAATGCTTTGGATGTATTAGTCTATAATAACTTTTCTCCAAAATCAACAAAGAAATAGCTGGTTTCATTTGGTTCCCTAAATCAGTGAGAATTGCTTACCTTAAATTAACCTATCCTAAGGAAAAAGGGGCTAAGTCTACCAAACTTCCATTTATACTATAAAATTATTTGCTCAATTAGAGTTTGGTCTATCTCAAATTTCAACATCAAAACACAAATGCATTATCCAGCCTGGGTTAAAATGTGGTATCAACATGTTATATCCAACAAAATTAACCCTCAGGCTATTCCCTTTCTATCTATTACCTCTTTGAACAACTGTAATCTAGCTCAATCTTTGAAACATAAAATCAAGCTTTTCCAAAATCTTATTAAAGATATTAATCTGGTAAATTCTCTATCCCTTCTACAACCGTTGCATCAGAACCCAAATCTTAAAATTAACAATCTAATGATTGACCTTACTAAATTCCCACTCATCAAAGATCTCAAGGTATGGGATATTCTCAAACATAGATCTAAAACTCTACCCGAGTTACGGTTAATCTTGGGTACTAATAAAAAATACACAGTTATTCTTAGACAACTAAGAGAAATTATTATGGCACAACATTTTAACGTCTCTCCCAATACTCAGGAACTAAACAAACTAATTGAAGTCATCTCAGCAATCTCAAGCATTAAAAAAACAATATCATCCTCTTACAAGCTATTGACTAACATGATCTACGATTCAAACTGTCTTTTCTCCAACTACTGGAATACCATCGGACCTTCCATTACAGAAGATCAAAATTATCAGCTATAAAATCTACTCTAGAGCTTTCTCTTTTCAAAAAACTCCTATATACACAAATGATGCTCAACAACAATGCTTATTACACTCCTGTAACTCTTAATAAATTTAATGCCAACACTCCACCCTCGTGCACCTGTTGTTCATGTCCGAAAGCGGACTTGCTTCACATTATGTGGTATTGCAAGCATTCTTACAAACTCTGGTGCTCTCTGAAAGTACGCCTGGTAAAAATGGGTTACTACACCTCCACACTCTCGTGGGAAACAGCTATTCTTCACATTCCTACATCCAAAGTTTCAAAAATGCAACTGCACATTCTAATTATACTTTGTTCACTTGTTAAACTATACATCACTAGCAATTGATTAGATCGTACCAAACTTAGTTGGGGAAAATTCAAAGAAATGGCTCATAAACATATTTCTGCACATAAATTCATTATGAAAGGTCCAAAAAAGAGCCTATTTTAGTAAACTATGGAAGAAACTTTTAGATTTAGTTCTTAGTGAATAATTTCTCAGGGGTACATTCAAAACATCATTTACCCTTGTCTTTGTTAACTTATGGAGATCCAATGATAATTATGTAGTGGAAGTGCAGCACAGTACATTACATTACATCATGTTGTAAATATTGTATATAAAAGTTTGTTTGGTTTTATTAATGACAATGCTTTTCTTATGTTTTACACTCTTTCTCACTTATATCTATATTTAAACTGTTTGATTATGTATTATATTCTGTTATTATTCAACGCCTCATTTTAATGTTCATTACTACATTGGCTGTATGCATTGTTTCATTTTATTGAAAATAAAATAAAAGATTTATTGGAAAAAAAAAAAAAAAAAGATTATATTGTGTTCTTTAGTTTTCAGTTTCATTGTTTACTCAGTTTTTCTCTATAACTACATCCACAAAATGATGTCATGGTAAGTACTGAACAATGATTTACATACAGCTGCAACTCATTCTGGGCAAGCAAAAAAAAAAACAACTTACTTCTTTAGAAGAGCAACTTCTTCCTTAGATTCTGGCTTTATTGCTAAATTATCACGTATTAATTTCAATGTAAGATAATTTTCCTGTAATACCTAGCTGATAACATGTCATTGTAGGAAGTAAGAAACTTCCACTAATGCATTTAGCATAGAAAATTATATTAATTGTAAATCAAAGCAACACTGATTTTTTTTTTTTTTTTTTTGGCATTCATGTTGGCCTCATTGACTTCTAACTATTAACTTTCCTCTTGGTTAGTTGGCCTAGTAACAAAAAAATAATTAAATAAAAAATAATCTTAACCCTAACACAAAACAACTCATAACCTAAAATCATTCACTTGTATAAGTCCTGTAGCAACCACATTTTTTGCTTAAAGTAACATCTGACAAAATGACATTTTAACTGGTGTGAAATTCATACCAATAAAAGTTGACTAAAAGGAGTAGGCAAAGCTACTTTTAGCAAAGGTGCCGACAAAGAAACAACGTATTCCCCTATACTAAGTGAAGAAGATGATGGTGGTGCTTCTACCTTCCATTAGCTTTCCTCCTTCCTTCTCACCATTCATAAAGATGCCTCTAAAATAAACCTTTCAATTTAGAACAGTGTTTCAAATCATAGAGATTTCCAGTCCTAATGTGTCTGTAATGAAGTTCTTTCCTACCTTCGGTCTATAACACAAAATGCATTATTTACGGATACAGGACAATTCTTCACTAATCCTGTAACTTACCTGACTTTTCTTCTCAGACATCCATTTCTATATCAGTTTTTATGATTATATATGCAGGACTTCTCTTCAACAGGTTTCTTCTGTGGTTTCCCCACCGTATGATGTCACTTTGTGGTATTAATTAACCAACAGGACTGTTTGAAGTGTATTGGCCATGTTCTGACACAAGTGTAGGCAACAAACCCTTGAAGTTGGATGTAACCTCTTTACCATAAACAATACCAAGTAATATTATATAGTTTTTGATGCAAAAAGTGGGTTGTTTTCCCATTTTATTTTGTTGATAAGGACAAGCCACTGAAATTTTTCTTAAAGCAGAAAAATCCTACCCTACCATGACATTATGAAAAACCAAACTGACAATGCTTCACTATTAAAACTAATAAATAAGCTATCTTCTAATTAGTGCTTAGACATTCAAAGAAATGCCAGTCAGGGAAGAAATTAGGACATAAAAAGGCTAATATTATAGTTAAGAGGTGGAGTATAAAGTGGGTTCAGTGGCAATTATATACATGGTTGTCATAATGTTTATATTATAAGTATAGAGTTAAAGGTGAGCAATGTCACAAAACAATGTATATCACTCTCAGATGCTAACAGGAGTTCACAGCCACAGTATGCCACTGGTGGGCTTGGAAACCAGCTGCGGTTTAAATTACAGATACACTCCAGCAAAGTAAAATGATTTATAGACATTCATTCTGTCTGATCTAATTTGCCTACATGTTCCACAAACAGATATAAACATATTCTGTTTGAGTGGCATGGCAACATTTTTTATGCTCAGTCAGGTGAGTTTGGAAGCCATTTTGAATATATATGAGCAACAGAATTATGAGTTATAGCAGCAATTCCTGGACTGATAGTCAGCCTTGAGGTACAGAGAACTTCAAAAGTTAGTAGTAAGGTGCTTTTGGCTTTTTTACTTTGGATATGGACCTCTCCATCCAAATTCATATTAAAAAAGGCTAGCGATATGAATATGTCTGCTTCATGTGCTTCTGTTAACAGATTGTAATGCCAACATGTTAACTCACAATATCTGAACCACCTATCCTGGGCACTCCTGTCACTGTTAGAAGGCATACACATTTAATGTCTACTGTAACCTGTAGCAGCACATAAAGCAATCCTAATGCCTACACACAGGTGTCCTCCCAATTATACTAGGGTAGGGCTATGTCACTGGCATTTCCAAAGGTGCTTCCTCAGGTCAGTAGCGAGGTAATTACCAGTCTACATATATGTCTGTTACTGCACAAGTATGAGTGTATAGCTTGTATACCTACCTGCTGTATGTATCGAGATAACTGTTCTTACAGCTATCCTATAGTATATCACCGTAACTGTCTCTGTGATGATGGTATGGTATAACTATGTTATCACTTTGACTGTAGCTATCATCCTACTAGTGCCCATTATACTCTATACCTATGTGTCATATGTTCACAGGTGTATCCTAGGCTAATGACCACTAACGTCCTTATAATCCTAGCTGTGCAACCCAAATGTGACCCACAAATTTGATTTATGTAGGAGCAATTTACTGGCTTTGTTCTTCAGAGCCATAGGCACTATAACAGGGATACATTTTAGATTACCTATCCATTGTTCCTAGCTGCCCTTAAATAGGGTTAAGGAGGAACTCTGCTTCACTTGGATGGGGAGTGTGTTCCAGAGAATGGGAATTCTCTGAGAAACATATCTGCCTCTTCAACATGCCCCACTTATATTGCATGAAAAATGCATGTCTTTTGATCTAGTATTTCTGATGCTGTTTATTTTACAGATGTGCAAAACATTAATCAAAACAGGGTCC
The DNA here is from genome assembly GCF_019279795.1 of Protopterus annectens. Classification (NCBI taxonomy): domain Eukaryota; kingdom Metazoa; phylum Chordata; order Ceratodontiformes; family Protopteridae; genus Protopterus; species Protopterus annectens. Next base: position 1,601,576,479 of record NC_056732.1, read on the forward strand.
AGGGATGGTTTGTATGCCAGGCAAAGATCTCCTCTCAGAAGTCTGTATAATACCACGTAAAGAGACATGACTTTGAGGTGATCAGCACAGGAAATTATGTTTGCTTCCTGTATTCCTTTTGAACAAAACCTTTGAGGACATTCCAGTTGCTGCATGCGTCTAGCCAGGTATATACCAAAGGAGGCATTAGACTGTATGATGGGCAGCCTGATGAAGGCCAAGTACAGTTGTAAGATGACCTCTCTGGACATTGACGCCATGCCCTTACTTGTACATTGAGCAACATAAAAGGATTTTCGTACTACTTAGACACATGCTGATCAAATGCTAGGTTACTATCTACATGAGTTCCCAGATCTCTGACTAGTGAATTAACCTTTAGGGGTGTTATATTCATAATGTAGTTACTCAGGGTGGCTGACTTCCCAAAATGGCTTTGGCACCAAGCGTTTGTCTGTGTTAGGCCTTCATGAAGGGTTTCTTGTCTTGAGGAGCTTCAATGGCTCCTTCCAGTTTGCAGTCACCTGCCAACCTGGTCAGCCAGAGGCCTTTGACATTGGCTTGGACCACCAAGAAGTAGATGCCAAACAGAAGCAGGTCAAGCACAGATACCTGAGGGACTCCAGTCATGAGTGACCTCTTTGTGGAGGTGGAGTAATCGATCCTAACCTCTTGGGTCTTATCCATGAGCCAGCTAGCTATCTAGCATGTTATAAAGGGGTTTATCCCTAGTTCCATAAGTTTGTTAACAGTGCCTGAGTGGGGCATGGTATCAAATGCTTAGGCAGATTTAGTTAGATAGTATGCACCCTCATCCATTGTCTCAGTGACCTTTTCAGTGAAGTTCACTAGGCCCAGTAAGCATGACATACATTTGACAAAGCCAAATTGGGATGTATCTAATGTCTGGAGGTCTCCTGTGTCCTTGTTTATAATTTCCATGATTATTTTTTTCCATGGCTTTGCAAATAAGACTAGTCAGTCTAATGGGTCTGTAGTTTCCAGAATCTGTTGAAAGTCCCCCCTTATAAAGGGGGGATGACCATCACAGTCCTCCATTCTCATGGCATGAAGGCTGTTTTAAGACAATAGTTAAATAGTGACTCCAGATGTCTTGATAAGTCATATTTTAGACTGTTCAGGAGGGAACACGGGATGTTATCAGGGCCCACTGAGGATGTATACTTGACTTTAGTGAGTGCAGCCAGGACACAATCCCTAGTTACAGTTGGAGAGGTTATGTTTGATGGTATTTCTTGGTGGAGGGTTGGGGGGTGAGATAGGGGTAAAGTTGGAACTGAATTTATACAGGTTTGTTAAATCACCAGGCTCAGTGAATATGGCAATATTAACCACCAGTTCAGCATATTGCTGTGTGCTGTCCTTGAGTTTTGACATAGCTGGAGAAGGCCATATGGTTCTCTTTCTCCTGGGAGGCTATCTTGACCTCAGATTTGGCTTTGTTTGACCTAATTTACCCATTTTGAGTCCAGTTTTGTTTGATGAGAGAGTTTTTATCTTTATTGGCATTACCCTTCCTGATTTTTGCCGTAGTTTTTTTTTTCTTTTTGTTGTATATCCTGTTTAATTTGAGACACCACCGGAGTGGTTTGTTTCTGGGGCTAGTTCTGTGCTTACTTCTGGTTGGTACAGCAGTCTCTATGCAGCCATTGACATGGTTGTACGGAGTATCTGAGAGGATTTCAGCATAAGCTGCTGTGTTTTTGGGGTTTGGAGAGGCACTGAATTTTAACAAGCCATCACCTAATAAAAAGTAGTCTGCCTTGAAATAGTTCTTCTCTGTGCTGATTTTATGGGGTAACAGAATACATTTTGATTTGGAGACAGCTTTATGGTTGGACCTTACCAGAGAGGACAAAACATTGGGGGGTGCAGTGTTCTCCCATATTTGTGAGTATGAGTTCTAGTATGTCGAAGCCTGTAGTCGGTGTACTCACTATTTGGTCAAGGGTGTGTCCTTGTTTAGCTTGATTAGAAGGGTATCAGTATGCCTTACAATGGAGTGCCCTATGATGAGCATCCTGGGAAGTATGTTTGCTTGCCTTAGGACTTTGTGTTTGGGCCTCAATTGAGTGTGACTGTATGTGTGGGGTTATGTATTGTTTTTTCTGAGTGCCTTTGGGCTTGCTGAGGCATAGATTGCCAAACTGGCAGTCTAGGTGATCTTTGTTGTTTAGGAGGATTGATTTTAATTGCCTCAGCATACTTTAGTCTATCTGTGTGTGGTGTATTATGTAAGTTGTGTGTTGTGTGTTTTGTTTTGCTAGCATGATGTGTGCTTGTATGTGAGAGTTTAGCCTCCAGTGTTGTTATGTGAGTACACCTCTCACATACAGTGTCTGTTTCTTTAAGGATTAAGTGGTTGTTTCTTAAAGATGAGATAATTGCTACCTTGTCTCAAGATCCCAATATCTACCAAGCTGGCTACAGAAAAGTTGGGAAATTGTATATTTGTGCTGTCCACTCCTTTGATCGGAGAGCTTCAAGGGGGTGGTGTATTGGAGTTAGAAAGTTATTAAGGGTGCTTTGTTTGTCGATACTAATAAGGGTGCCTTATTGGGGCAGATTATGCTAAACAGTATTAAATTCTACTGACTTTAGTATTTACACACTACTGAACTCTACTAAATATATAGTTATCGTTACTTGATTCCCAACTATCTGCTGTAAGTTTGTTGGTACACAAGGTATTTGCTCGGTAGTTACTGATTTACATGGTACAGTTCTACAGGGAACATTTAATTGCTAGATGTTTGTTACTGTCCAGAGCACTGATAACTGCCCGCACAGATATGCCAAGTTTATAGCAGCACTGAAAAAAATAGAAAACTAACTTATGATCCTGCTGGTCAGTAAAACAACTACACTCTAAGTCCTTTTGTGTGTTTCCCAAATCAGATAGAGCTTGCATGTCTGGAAGATGAGGTGCATAGCAGAGGCAGGATGATTGCAGCCCTACAGAAAATGATGTCCTGCTGCAGGGGCGTAGGACACATGGATATAACCTGTTGAGTAGAGGGGCTACTGACTAGCCTTTACAGGAGTATATGTGGCAGACAGTGGTCCATGACATAAATGATGTGGGTGGCCATAATCTCAGATTACAGTAGTGTTGTAAGTGTGCTATTGACAGGCTATGCTGAGCCAAGACAAAGTTCATTCCATACCTACTGAGATGTTGGCTGATTGGGGAGGGGGTGAAAGCAGAAAGCTGACTAAGCCAAAGGTGTTTTTGGTGCTCCTGGAGGCGGGAATGATTCTGAGATCATTCCTGGAGAAATACACACTGATTTGTGTATCTCCTCACTGCTATGCATGTCTGTGATGATGTACCAGGTCAGCAGATACCTGTACAGTACCACTGGACATACAGACTGTACTCCCTGATGGTGCAGCAGTGGATTAGTATATTACATCTAAGGTATATCCACAGTCTCCAACATTACACAGGTTCCTGATGCTGTCCCATGATAGTTAGTGGCACTCAGGAATAATCTGCAGATGTTCTGTAATATCATTCAGGTCCAGATTGCTGCAATGCAGGCCAAGATAAAGCTGATTTCTGTGTTGACTAAATGACTTAAACATCCAGTGACACAGTCCTCTTTTGTCTTATGAGGTCTTTGACATCTGGATATGTAGAACATTCTACTGTCACTCAGTGTTGGCAGCCACAGTGCAAAGCCTCTAGGAGCAGGACACTCATTAATAGATACTTTTTTATTTTTTACTTATCTCTTTTATATCTTGTTGTTGTTGTTGTTTGTCTTTCGGCTTTTCCTAATTAGGGGTCGCCACAGCGGAACTCCGGTCCGCTAATAATTGGCAGTTGGTTTTTATGGTGTCGAGTTGTCAGCCCGACGCCCAACCTTCCAAAACTCTTACGGACCTCAGTTAACAGGGTCTATATTAGGTGATCGAAACTTTAGGTAATCGAATACCTAAATGTCGCCACCTAAAGAGTGAAAGCTGTAAATGTCAAATGGCCACTTCCGTGAATTCTTTCGAAGGGAAAGAATTCACTTGGCTGTTATCGGAAATCTGCCCTTTTCTCACTGTAGAGCAGTCTCAGAGTTGGTATATTTAGTTAGGGGGGTGTGGGGGGCAAAGCTCCCCCCCACTTGATTAGGGTTTGAAATTTGTTTTGGCTTCTGCCAAACAAATTCTTTCCCTACGAAAACATTTGCGGAAGTGACCATTCAACATTTACAGCTTTCGCTGTTTTGGTGTCGAGCTTTAGGTATTCGATTACCTAAAGCTTTGACTATGTAATATAGACCCAGTTAACAATCTCATAAAACCAGACAAAACCACAAAGCCAATATCCTCAGTAGCAAAGCAAAATGAGATCATAGCCACACAACTCAACTAACATTTTATCCAATCAGTCACCTCTATCCTAAAAACTACTTGCAATAACTTGCCCTAAAGTTCCCCACAAAATGATAAACACATTTCTTCCTTCCTTCCTTTCACTTTAAACCAATCCTAACAACTGGAATCAGAAAGCACCTTAATGAATTAAAACTTACCATACTAGCTCTTGACAATACACACCTAGAATTCCTAAAAATTGCTGCAAATGCCCTAACAAATGCACTAGCAAATGCCCTAGTATATCCAGTTGCATGCTGCAGATGCCCTACCATATCCAATCTCCATACTCATAAACCACTCCATTACTGAAAATGATGTCTCAGAAATATGGAAAAAAATGCTATTCTTACGCCTGCATAAAGACAGCCCATCAACTGAACTTAACAACTATAGACCCAATGTCATACAATCACCTCTGTCTAAATTCCTTGAATAATCCATCCATAAACAAGTCTTAACATATATTACAGAAAACAATCTTTTCTCCTCCAGAGCAACATGGTTTTCATCCTAACCACAGTACTACCTCAGCACTGTTAAGCTTCAGTGAAATTATATACTACAATCAAAAATCAGGCAACGTACTCTCAGCACTCTTTTTGACTTATTAAAGGCCTTTGATGCAGGCTGCCCCCATAAACTACGACAAAAGCTATCCCCACTAGGACTAAGTTAACCCTCTCTTCACTGATTTCAAAGTTAGTTAAACAATAGACAACAGGCTATAAAGTCTCAGCAAGACTAAGCTCCTTTCCAACCTATCTCTGTAGGCTTATCCAAAGGATTAATAATAGGCCCCTTACTGTTATACCTGTTTATTAATGATCTGCATACCACCTCTAGTCAATATCAGACAGCATGCAGATGATTCCACATTAATCTGTTCTGCCCAAAACCTATCATTGTTACAAAAATAAAACAACAATCTTTATCAATAGGATCCTAGTTAGATGACTCCTATCTCCTCCTAAATGCGAAGAAACCTAAACTGATGTTGTTCACCCCAAAACAGCTCTCATCTGTAAAATCTTCCTTCCCAATAACCTCAAAGAACAACACCAAAATTGAAACAGTGTCCTAAACAAAACTACTTGGTGTTATTACAAACACTTAAAATTTTATCATTCAAATATCTAATAATATAATATATTATAATATATATCAGAAGCTAGGGTCCTAATATAGAATCAAACCTTATCTCAGACACAGCAAGGAAATCTACTGCAACAGCCTATCTACTCCCAATTCTTCTTTACGCTTTTTCAGTATAATTGCTAATCTAAACTCTAAGCATGAACAGTATTGCAACAAAGTGGCCAAGTTTGCCAAAAACCAACCATATATTATATATCACTGTATTGCTCTTAAGTAATTACAGTGGTTAGAAAGTTCATTTGATTCACTTATTCACAACTAGTAACAGCACACAAAATAACATTCACATTAGAAAAATATCCTAGTTTAAGACACATTGTTCAGCATTGCTACCTTAACAGAGCTCTACAATCCACAGAGAAAACACCACTTTCTGAATCCAAATCCATTAATACAGCTGGTAACTCACTATATTCCAACTTCATCTCAAAACTGGAACAGCATTCCACACTCACCACGACAAATTAAATGTCTTTCAACATTCAAACTAGAGTTAAAAAACACCTAATGTCCACATGACTTTGCTCATGCATTTTTCCAGGATAGCCACAATTAGAAACCTTAATCTATAACATACCAAGTCTAAAGGATATCCCACCAGACTTGTGTTTCCCTTAAATGATCCCAAGAACAAGATTTGAGCACTTCAACTAATACATCTTTGAAACTATCCCATGCAATTTATACCTGTCTACACTCTTATCATCTGGTTTCTGTTATTTCCATTACATATTCAGATTTACTAATTTCAGAATCACCTCCTCTTGACATGTTCTTACTCTCCCTCCCTCTCTCTTTTCTCTACAATTAGCAAACCTTTACATTCATATGAAAATGAATTCAACTGACACCAACAACTTGAACTCCTTTTGTAATGACTCAATTTTGTGTACATACATTAATAATTGTGAATTTACATGTACCAGCTTAAAGTCAATGCAATGAACAAATGTAAACATTTTATTAACAGGATTTGCCAACATGTACCTTGGAACTGTTCTTACAATGTTTCCATGTATTTTAATAACATGCAGTAGGAATTTCTACTTACCAAGTCTCAAACAACGTACAAAACGTTTTGTACTGTCATTGTCTTTCCTTGTTTATATTATAAATCCACTCTATTGTTTCTATCATTCTCTCTTATGTATTTATATTTGAGGAGCTATCTTCCCAGGGTCGCTGCTGAAAAGGTACACTGTTGCTCAGATGGAATTTTCTGATAAACAAATGCTAGCTAAAATAAATAAATAAAAAGATACTGTCAAATAGCACTTCCGTCTCTACATTCATGTGTGAGACTCTAAGTACCACCATCATAGTCCATTCTGGCAGAGCAGGGGAGTGGCATACCAAAATGGCCATGGAGGGGAAGGGGTACTATCACAGGATATGTACAACATACTGCTATCACTCAATGTGGTCAGCCACGGTACAAAGCCTCATAAGCAATCCTACAATCAGCCTCACAAGCAATCCTGCAATCAACTGCATTGCTAGCTGAGTTAAGTACAAACTTGCAGTGTTAAAGATTGTATTGCATTTTATTTTATTTTTCTGTGTATTTAATTGTTTCATTGGTCTGTGTCTCTCTGTAGTTATTTATTTTTCTATGTAATTGTTTCATAGAATACTGTGGTCTCTCTCTGTCTCTGCAGTTGGTGGGGGCTATTGTCTTTCACTTCTTTGATATTCAGTGTTAAACTCTTAGCTTAGAAGGTTTCTGTGTATTTATAAGTGTTAGTCACATATCTTGGAATTTATTATTGCTCAATTTCTGAGTTGTTTGGCTTCTGCTACATACCTACAATCAACTGCATTACTAGCTGAGTTAAGTACAAACTTGCAGTGTTAAAGATTGTACTGCATTTTATTTTATTTTTCTGTATATTTAATTGTTTCATTAGTCTTCGTCTCTCTGTAGTTATTTATTGTTCTGTTTAATTATTCCATAGAATACTGTGGTCTCTCTCTGTCTCTGCAGTTGGTGTGGGCTATTGTGTTTTACTTCACTGATATTCAGTGTTAAACTCATAGCCTAGAGGGTTTCTGTGTATTTATAAGTGTCAGTCACATATCGTGGAATTTAATACTGCACAGTTTCTGAGTTGTTTGGCTTCTGCTACATACCTACAATCAACTGCTTTGCTAGCTGAGTTAAGTACAAACTTGTAGTGTTAAAGATTGTACTGCATTTCATGTTTCTGTGTATTTAAATGTTTCATTGATCTGTGTCTCTCTGTAGTTATTTATTTTTCTATTTAATTGCTTCATAGACTACTGTGGTCTCTCTGTCTCTGCAGTTGGTGGGGGCTATTGTGTTTCACTTCATTGATATTCAGTGTTAAACTCTTAGCCTAGAGGGTTTCTGTATAAAAGTGTTAGTCACATATCTTGGAATTTATTACTGCTCAATTTCTGAGTTGTTTGGCTTCTGCTACATACCTATAATCAACTGCATTACTAGCTGAGTTAAGTACAAACTTGTAGTGTTAAAGATTGTACTGCATTTTATTTTGTTTTTCTTTGCATTTAATTGTTTCATTGGTCTGTGTCTCTCTGTAGTTAATTATTTTTCTATTTAATTGTTTCATAGAATACTGTGGTCTCTCTCTGTCTCTGCAGTTGATGGGGGCTATTGTGTTTTACCTCATTGATATTCAGTGTTAAACTCATAGCCTAGAGGGTTTCTGTGTATTTATACGTGTTAGTCACATATCTTGGAATTTAATACTGCTCAGTTTCTGAGTTGTTTGGCTTCTGCTACATACCTACAATCAACTGCATTGCTAGCTGAGTTAAGTACAAACTTGTAGTGTTAAAGATTGTACTGCATTTCATGTTTCTGTGTATTTAAATGTTTAATTGATCTGTGTCTCTCTGTAGTTATTTATTTTTCTATTTAATTGCTTCATAGACTACTGTGGTCTCTCTGTCTCTGCAGTTGGTGGGGGCTATTGTGTTTCACTTCATTGATATTCAGTGTTAAACTCTTAGCCTAGAGGGTTTCTGTATAAAAGTGTTAGTCACATATCTTGGAATTTATTACTGCTCAATTTCTGAGTTGTTTGGCTTCTGCTACATACCTACAATCAACTGCATTACTAGCTGAGTTAAGTACAAACTTGCAGCGTTAAAGATTGTACTGCATTTTATTTTATTTTTCTATGCATTTAATTGCTTCATTGGTCTGTGTCTCTCTGTAGTTATTTATTTTTCTATTTAATTGCTTCATAGTATACTGTGGTCTCTTTCTGTCTCTGGAGTTAGTTTCCTGCCCACCCCCCCCCTGTTCTTGTTTTGGTATTAATCCTGGTGGCTTTGGAATTACCCACCCCTCCTGTAAATTTGTGTTTGTACACTCCTCCTGGGTCTATCTCATTTGCTCACTCAGTTGAGTACAGTGAGATCATATTTTGACTTCAGGCACTCCTACCAGTCCCATTTGTTCAGCTCTAGCCCAGCTCTATTCCAGTCTAGTGTCACTAGATCATTCTACATAATACATAGAGAACATTTATGAAGGGCAAGCCTCTTAGGTCCTTAATTTTAAATTATCTTCTGTTTTCCTTTCTCCCTTTCTACTTTCCAAATCAAAACAAAATAAAAAAAATTCTAAGCTTGTTTCCTGCCTTTCCTGTAACTAGTTTAGTCCAGATACATATTTGCTGCAACCAGGAAAGCTTCTGAGCTCCCAAAGCCTTTCTGTGCTGCAGGGAAGCCTTCTAGCTTATCAGTGGGAGTGGTAACCACTAGGTAGCCTATTTACCACACAAGTGGTTTCTGGCCCAGAAATTGTGTTTATTTATGGTTTGGGCAGGTTTTTCCATCACTTTCAACGTTCAGGTTTAAAAGCCTGCATTTACCCTTGTTTCCTGCCTTTCCTGTAACTAGTCTAGTCCAGATGCAGATTTGCTGTATCCAGGACTGTTTGTAAGCTTCTGATCCCCCAAAGCCTTTCTGTGTTGGAGGGAATACTTCTAGCTTATCAGTGAGGGTGGTAAGCACTAGGTAGCCTGTCTACCACAAGAGTGGTCTCTGGCCCAGAAATTGTAGTTTATTGGCCATTTGGGCAGTTGTTCAATCTCTTTCCACTTTCTGGTTTAAAAGCCTGACTTTGTGCTTGATTCTCACATTTCCTGTAACTAGTCTAGACCAGATACAGATTTGCTGTATCCAGGACTGTTTGTAAGCTTCTGAGCCCCCCAAGCCTTTCTGTGTTGGAGGGAAGCCTTCTAGCTTATCAGTGGGAGTGGTAAGCACTAGGTAGCCTATCTACCACAAGAGTGGTTTCTGGCCCAGAAATTGTAGTTTATTGGCCATTTGGGCAGTTTTTCTATCTCTTTCAACATTCTGGTTTAAAAGCCTGCATTTGCGCTTGTCTCCCACCTTTCCTGTAACTACTCTAGTCCAGATATAGATTTGCTGTAGCCAGGACTGTTTGTAAGCTTCTGAGCCCCCAAAGCCTTTCTGTGTTGGAGGGAAGGCTTCTAGCTTATCAGTGGGAGTGGTAAGCACTAGGTAGCCTATCTGCCACAAGAGTGATTTCTGACCCAGAAAGTGTAGTTTATTGGCTTTTTGGGCAGTTTTTCAATCTCATTCAACTTTCTGGTTTAAGAGCCTACATTTTCGCTTTTTTTCCCACCTTTCCTGTAACTAGTCTAGTCCAGATACAGATTTGCTGTATTCAGGACTGTTTGTAGGCTTCTGAGCCCCCCAAGCTGTTCTGTGTTGGGGGAAAGCATTCTAGCTTATCAGTTGGAGTGGTATGCACTAGGTAGCCTATCTACCACAAGATCCAGGTACAGATTCTTAGTTTTAGCACTTGAATTTGCTTATTCATGCTCAGCACTTGTTTAGAACTTGTTGTTAGCACTAAATAAGCTACAAATTACTGAAGCACTCAACCTTCCTCTTTATCTAGAGGAAAACAGTTTTTGTACTTATTTTCCTCACTTGCTTAGAGGAAAACAGCTCTTATACTCACTTTTCCCACTTGTCTAGAGGAAAGTAGTTTTTTATTAAGGCATGTCCAAGGGTTAGCTCCCAGTGTTCTCTCCTGTCTATCTGATGAGTCTGGGCATCTTGAGGCAATGTAGCAATTGCCTCATGTACACAGACAACCCTCTCCTCCTACCACCCAACACCACAACCTGTGAGAGATGCACTTATCTAGCCAAACTGGAGGTAAAGCTCTCTCCAACCAAGACTGAACTTGACAGTCAAGAGGAGAAGGTAAACACTTGCACCACACCACACTCCTCACATAGTCCCACTAAACCTACATCACCAAACTCCACACATAGAAGCACAAAAACATTAATAGATGCTCTCAATAATAATCTGCTCAAACAACAGAGACCTCCAAAGCAGAAACACAAGCAACCTCCATCCCCCAACACAACTGAAATGACACATAGCCCACAGACTGAGTGTGCCAATAAACCACAGCCCATAAGGCAAACCAATGCACCCAACACACTAGTCATGGGTGACTCTATAGTCAGGCACACTGATGTCCCACTCACCAGGCTAAACAAGGAGAAGGTTACTGTCAGCTGCCTGTCAGGTGCCAGGATCCGCCACATAACCCATGCACTCAGGTCATGTCACAACAAGTACAAATATGAATCTGTCATTGTCCATGTTGGTGTGAATGACCTGAGACGTACTTCCCTGGACTACATGAAAAGAGACATGGAAGAGCTCTCCGATCTTGTAGCCCAAGCAGGTATGACCCTAGCCCTGAGTAGTATCCTGCCATTGCCTAGAATGATACCACAGTACAAGGACAAAATAATTGACATCAACAATTGGCTAAGCTTCTGGTGTCATTCCAAGGGGATCCAGTGTCTGTCTGCCTGGGACAACATGGTCGACAGACCATGATGCTTTGCCAGAGATGGCCTGCACCTGTTACCCCTGGGATTCCGGATACTGGCTAAGGCTCTTGCTGCCCCTATAGTGCCTTTTTAGGCAAGGTTCAAATGACAGATTCACCACCGTAACAGGAACAGGCGAGTTGACTCTTGACGAGCGGATGGGAAATAGAAAGTTTACCCCAGGGATCACTTCAATGGCTCTGCTGGACAGAGGCACAGGGAACTAATCTAAGGGAGCACCGAAAGCCAACACAATTCCAGCTAGGCTTACAAATGCCTTCAGGCAGATAGCCTAGTATGTACCTATGAACCTATGAACCTAAAAACTGAGGATAATGCTACTCAATGCTAGAAGTCTAAATCTCAAAATGCACTCACTCGAGGCACTCCCTAAAATGGAGAACATTAATATCCGTGCAGTGACTGTGAACTGGTTCAAGGCTTTAGAGAGCACCCCTGCATTACCAGGCTATAACTCATATCACTCTTTTTCGGTCATCTAACCTGGACCAGAACACCAAAGGCACAGGTGTCTCCATATTCATTAAGGATATCCACACCTCCAGGCTAGTTGCGCAGCATAATGCATCTGAGGTTATCCAAGTGCAGCTAACTCTGGGCAAAACTGCAATCCAAATTGTAGCTTGTTACAGACCCCCCACCATGCCCTAGGATTCCCACTCCTCTTTTTGTGATATACAGGAAAATATTAGGGTACAACCCAAAACCCTAATAATGGCCAATTTCAACTACCCCACAATTAACTAGGAAAACTACTCATGTACCAACTCCTTCGCTCAACGCTTTCTGGAATTCATAAATTGCAGTGCCCTGGATCATCTTATCCACACCTCCACCAGGAGCAACAATATCCTAGACCTAGTCATTACCAACATGAGTGACCAATGTTCCACACCTGAAATCAACTCCTCGTTGGTCAGATCTGACCATAAGCTAATCACCCTAGATATCCACATCCCGCCCCCACCCACCATTAAGGAAACCATGGTAAAAAATTTCTCCAAAGCCAACTTCATGCTTCTTAAGACAGAAGTGGCGAACTTCATGATGTCCATGCAGATGGACAATACAGTTACGACTGCTGAATCCTACACAAATGCACTCTATAAGCACTTACATGGGTGCATGGATTGTGCTATCCCAAACAGAACTAAGATGCTATCCTCCAAAAAGCAAGCCAATCTGGTGGTCCCCTGCCATAAACAAACTCTACAACAGAAGGAAGAAACTGTTGCAAAAGAGAGTAAAATCCCATGAGTGGAGGAGCTGCCTGGTCAGTTCCAGTAAGAAGCTGAGATCCCTTATAAGATCCTCCAAAGCTAGCTGTGAAAACAAAATCACCACTGATTCTAAGGGCAAACACAAAACATTCTATAGCTATGTCAAGAATCTCAATGGCAACACCCAGATCTGCTCTGAGTTACAGCGCCATGGCACATAAATTACAGAACGAACTGATATTGCCAACATCCTGGCAGATAGGTTCAATGCTAACTTTACCACCCTCTCACCCCCTAAAGGGCAGATATTGATACAGGAAGAATGCAGAGTCCATGTAATCACATCTATGCAGATAAAAGCTGCACACTCTAAAACCAAAAACACAGCATCCATGGGACCGGACAACATCCCAGGCTGTGTTTTACATGAACTTCAGAACAAACTGGCTCCCCACCTAAGCACCATGTTCAATCACAGTCTCACGTCAGGCTTTGTGCACACTGAATGGCACACAGCAACAGTTATCCCACTCCACAAAGGGGGAGCCATCACTGATCCTGGGAACTATCACCCTATTAGCCTGACGAGCCTGGTCTGCAAGGCCATGGAATGTGTCATCATGGAACTCATAAACAAAGACATTGGGAACCTCCAAACTCTGGACCCCTCCCAGCTCGGGTTTGTGAAAGGCAGATCATGCCTTTTGAACCTGATCGACTTCTTTGAGAGAGTCACCAAAGCCGTAGATGAGGCTAAGGTGGTTCCCACAGCCTATCTTGACCTCGCCAAGGCTTTTGACACCATTCCCACATTCTGGAATTATAGCTTAACTCACTAAACTAGGTATAAATCCCTGTGTCACAAGATGGGTTGCCAACTGTCTCACTGACAGAACCCACACTGTAAAAGTTGCAGACTCCAAATCTGACTTCAAACCAGTGACAAGTGGAGTACCACAGTACAACGCTCCTTTTGGAATGTACCTCACGAGACATCTGCAGCAGCTGGAAAGGCCACAGAAGTACCTCACAAAGAGGATTACTGGCCTCAAACAGATGCCCTACACTGTCCGTCTCAAAAATCTCCAGCTTTACTCTGTAGCATATTGCCTACTCCGAGGAGACCTCTGCCTAAAATATAAAGCTATGTTAAACCCAGAGCTGTTGGATATGCTACACCTTAAGAAATCCCAATTCCTCCGAGTTACATGCTCTAGGGACCTAAACCTTGTCACCACAATAAACAGGACATGCTGGAGGGATAGATTCCTGTACTAGAAAAACCATAAAGCCAGGAACTAAGAAAAACCACAAGAAACTGGAACACAGTAGCACTTTATTCCGGTACCTCGGCAAGACGCCTTCAAAGGAATAAATGACAGTCACATGTTTCATCTATTTATACTGTGCATAACATAATTAATCAATTAACATAACATGTTATGCACAGTATAAATAGATGAAACATGTGACTGTCATTTATTCCTTTGAAGGCGTCTTGCCGAGGTACCGGAATAAAGTGCTACTGTGTTCCAGTTTCTTGTGGTTTTTTTTAGGGATAGATTCCTGTCTCAGAGACTTCCTATAGTCTGGAACAAGCTACCCGTCTATGTCAAGCAAAGTTCCTCATTAGCACTTTTCAAGAAAAATCTTGATGAGTGGATGGGAAATAGGAAATACACCCCGGGGATCACTTCTTTTGCTCTGCATGACAGGGGCACAGGAAATTAACTTTCTTGAGTGGCGTAAGCCAGGGAACCTTGTTGGCTAGGCTTACTTAGTCACTTGAGCTGATAGCCTAGTACCTACCTATGAACCTATAATATAAAGTACACCCAATGGCTGGTTAGCCCTGGCCAATTTTCCCCTAGTAGAATAAATACCTACGTGGGTCTACCCTGAAAATAGGCTACTAGCCTAGAGGGACTAACCTTGTCAAAAAAACAAAACAAAAAAAAAACAAAGAACAAGCATCAGAAAAAAAACAGACTGCATATCATTGGCATGGGTGAAGGAGTGGAGGGCAAAATATCATTAACTCATTCCCTCCAGTACAGCTCTTTTCAATGTGTACTTTTCACTCCCAGTGGGTGTGGCTTGAGCCTTTAAAAATGAAGTTATCATGTTACAGTTCAAATAAATGTTTGTAACTCTGGAACGGTATGTGTTACTAGAAAACTGTAAACAGCAAACTATTCAGGATAAATTAATGTTTATATTAGTAGCATTCATTCAGTTCAATGCTTTAAACTGGATTTATAAGGCAAAATAAATGCAGTGAATATTCATTTTGTAATGTTGCTGTGAAGATTGGGGAAAGATGGGCGAAGGCTGCCAGCCTAGTCAAATAGAATTTCATACATAATTCTATCATTTGTACAAATAAATGTAAAATACAGGCTTGTGTTCTTAAATGAAAGAAAACACTGTAAAATGTGAACTTCAAGATTGTTGCAACATTGCCATCTGCTGTAAGGAAAATCAAGCCAAGCATTTCAAATGTTCTTTGAAGTTACAATTATCTAAAAAAATGGTGCCGAAGTGACTAGCTGAACACATTCTTTCTATTGTCTTAAGGAATAATTACTGGAGTGTACATGTGAAATGTCTTTTATTGTAGTTTCCTGAGCAGGTGTTAGATTGCTAAATAATGCAGTTTGTTGGCCTGGGAACTCCAGACTAAGTGTCAAAATGATGTAATGTGTATACTGGGAAAACCTAAGTGTCAAAATGATGTAATCTGGGAGGGCCTTAGCAGAGCTGTTTGTTAGTGAGTTTAAAAACTATTGTTGAGAGAGAGACTGTAAGCATTTTGTCTTAGACCATCAACCCCAGCACTGCTTATGCTCTTTATGTATGTAAGTAGGATTATATAGCACTGTGTTTTCTCTTAAGATTAACTAAAGATTAGAAAATTAGATTACATGTTTTTCTTTAACATCAGACCTGCCCTACTGTATTATTTTAAGTTTCTGTGTGATCTTTAAACTCTTAGATATCTCTGTGGTGTAGTAGTATTGTCTTGTGTTTTAATTATTTATTATTAAATATTTAAAAAAACATTTACCTGTGGCTGGTTTGTGTAGAGATAATTAGGCTCTAGAGTACATCGCATGTTTATAGAGTTTATTGTAATAAGCCACTCTAATAAGCCTTAGACTGAATAGAGACATTACCAATTGGATAATAATATTGCACAGTAATAAGTGGACACCCTTTCAAGGGCCTTTGGGTAGCTAATAAATATTAGCAGGTGGTGGCAGGAATTACTACCGTATAGTCTGGGTAAAGGGGCACAGCTGGAGAATCTGTATCAGCCTTTCCCAGGAGTGTCTGTGAAGTTGTATAAATACTTATCTCAAAGTGTGGGTGTGTGTCAGCTACCTGGGCAGGGACATGAAGCACTGGTTGGACAGAGAGGGTACTGGAGGTTAGCTTGCTAGCTAGGCTGAGATCTGGACCCTATAGCTGTGCCAGTGGTGAATCTTATTGGGGACCTGGAGAGCAAGGGAGCAACCAACCCCAGACTGACTGTGATTTCTGTGTGCACTTAAGGGAAATTGTACTTTACTGTGTGTATTTGTTATCCTTTCCTCTTCTATGAGACGACCTCCCTGATGTTAGTGGTGAGGATTGTGGATCCTTGATTGCTGGGCCAGGGCACGGTCGTCACCATTGTATAAACAGCTTATGATATCTCAATAACCATTCAAGCAAGACATATGCTGCCAGCAGGGTTTTTTTCATAAAGCTGTAAGCTTTCATATGAGGCTATGTAGTTATGTTTGTGTTACCTGAATGTCGAGATATTTAGAGAAATATCTAACACCAGTGGTTCTAGATTTTAATTTACAAAACAATAACAATACAAATAAACAGTATACAAATAATATTCAGTATCTGTTTAGCTGCATTAGACAGAGGTCAAACATCAATACAATTTTGTTTGCCATCATGTATGCTTTAACATGAAATCTTCTGTTACCTTGTATGTAGCATGGTTTTGGAATTAATAATGCAAATACGAGCAAGCAATATTTGATGCCCAGAAGTGTCAGTAGGAGGTAACTGCAGAAATGCCTGGAGGTGCACTTGGCTATAATGAGTTAAGTTCCTGGAGACAAAATGTTCTAAGTTGCTAATGTTGTCTTCACACATAGAAACTGAGGGGGCTCACAGTGCCTTTTAACTCATCTCCATCTACAAATCAACATCTAGAACCACAGGTGTTAAAACTACGAACTTTTACGAGCAAGATAAGTAATCTAGCATTAGGTTAGCCAGCCATCATGTGCACTTATATTAGGATTTCTCTTCTTAAGTACTAGCAAAGCATAGACCATTCATGAAATCTCAACAAGCTTACTAATGAAAAATCATTGCTTCTTCTTTTAAGTACCCAGCTATTCTATCCCTAAAAAAAAAAAAAATTCTATTAGTTCAGTTCCCATAGCAGATATTGTTCTTTCTGCAAGAGAATTGTGTAAAAGTTACTGGCGTGGAAACAGTGGTTAATCGATCCTCATCTGGTTTCCCATCTATATTGGACTTTGTGTGAGCCAAGTTAATAAGTGGTTTAGGAACATTTGCTGCTCCTCAGAAGTAAATTCCATCTGAACTGCCTTCAGTTATTAAAGATGTAGACATTCTGCCAGTCAAGGACAACAGCCCAGCACAGTATAAGGTGACTTTCAAGCAGGTGTTCTCCAATCCTATATCTAATGGATATAGAGGACTGAGTCATTGCATGGAGCAAGACCTGGCAAGAGATACAAGTAGTGTTAAGGCCTAGGTTATTTCTTGAACTACGAGTACAACATCTGAAGGCTGTATAAACACTCCCACAACCTTTAATCATAAAAGAGTTAAATAGAATATCATATCACAGGGTAAAGGTGGATCAGGTAAGCTCAAAGAATTCTAGAGCCTTCTATCCTGCTCCTTTTCTCCTCCTAGATTTCAACACCAAGTGCATAGCCTTTTACATTAAAGATGACATCTGACCAGTGGACCATATGTGTGGCAGTATAAGGCATTTAAAAACTAATAGGTTATTTTTACTGGACACACGTGAATTAATGTTGTTGTTGTTGTGTCTTTCGGCTTTTCTCAGTTAGGGGTCGCCACAGTGGAACTCCGGTCCGCTAATGATTGGCAGTAGATTTTTACGTGCCAAGTTGCCAGCCCTGATGCACAACCTTCAATGAAGGTACGCCCATTCACACATGTCTCCACACAGAAGACACTCTAGCTGAGAATCGAACAGGACAACGTCTTACTGTGAGGCGACAACACTACCGCAGCACCACCACCGCAGTACACACGTGAATTAATGATATTTACATAATCATTTTAGTTATATTCTGTGTATTTGGTTCTTCTGTGTTTGCTAATAGTTTGTTTACTTGTTTTTTTGTTCATCTGCTTACCTTACCCATTCTTTGCTGCCAAAGTAATTCCTTTCTCATTTACCCCTTTGCTATTTTAACATTACCTCACTCTTTGTTCGGGTCTATATTAGAACATCAAAGTTTCAAAACTTCGAAGGTTCTAATATCGAACCCTATTCAGCGAAAGCTGAAAATATCGAAGCAACAGAAAACCAATTTTTTTCCTAGGGAAAGAATTTGGTTGTCCGTTTCTGTTGCTTCAGTATTTTCAGCATTGTGGTGGAAAGTTATGGGTTGGGTTCAAGTAAGTATGCAATTGAGTTCAGGTTAGGTTAGTTAGGCTTAGGGTGCGGGTTAGGTATGTGTGTGATTGTGTGGACGTGAGGGTTATGGCATGTTAGGTGAGTTAGGGTTATGGCGCGGGTTAGGTATGTTTGGGATTGTGTGAACGTGAGGGTTAGGGCAGGTTAGGTGACTTAGGGTTAGGGCACGGGTCAGGTAAGTGTGCGATTGTGTGGATGTGAGGGTTAGGGCGGGGTAGGTGAGTTAGGGTTAGGACGCGGGTGAGGTGAGTGTGCGATAGTGACAGATCTTATGGTTAGGGTTTGGGTTAATGTAAGTGGATAGTTAGTGGTGTGTGTATAGTTTAGTGTAGGGTTAGGTGTAAGATTTTAGGTATATCTGTGTGGATTGCTGTTTGTTTGGTGTGCTTGTGTTGTGCGTATGTGTTTTGGAACAGCAATTTTTTTCCCTAGGAAAAAATTCACTGTTCTGTATGTGCGATGTTTTCATCTTTTGCTGAATAGGGTTCGATATTAGAACATTCAAAATTTTGAAACTTCGATGTTCTAATATAGACCCTCTTTTTTCTTTCTCACATAGTTTGGTATTCTCATATATTAGTGGTATTTATTCTCTTTGTGCTAGCATAGTGGTTTTGCACTAACTTTATATGCTATATATATATATATATATATATATATATATATATATATATATATATATATTTTTTTTTTTTCCACACTAAATGCTGGTGGCCTTAAATCAAGTTCCCTTTATTTGACCAATGAACCAGATTGTTGAAACCCATATCGTAGACCATATAGTCAATGATTTAGTTTGTCAGACTGTTTTGACTGAGATTGTGTTACACTGGAGAATGAGAAATTTGTCCTTTTCCCTACTGTAAGTGCAGTCTTGCATTGGTATATATAATTAGCAGGGGTATGGGGGATAGGGGGCTTGCACCTCTGCAAAAACATTGTGCAATTTACAGGTGTTTGACGTCTTTTAGTAGATGGATGAACTAAATTGTCAGTCATATAGTATTGACCATATGGGTTTTAACAATCTGGTTCATTGATCAAATGAACTAGAGCCCTTAAATTAGGTATCAAAGGACATGCAGATCCCAGATTTTTTACTCAATGTAATGCAGATGTTACATTGCTTAAAAAAACAAAAGTTTTGTATAGATGTCACAGATGTTTGCTTAATCTTTGGGCAGGCTTTATTGACTCTTCTAAACAGGTTGTTCTACTTGTTAGAAGCAAAATTAATTGGAAGCTGTTAGACCACCATCATGACAACCGCAGGAGATGATTATTAGAAAATTTCAAGCACTTATGAGCTAGTTCATAGCGGTCACTCACTAAGATTTTATTTTGCATCATTTTCAGCTTTATATCATTTTAACAATGACAACTGCACAAATGTAATAGGAGTCAATTTTAATGACATTCAGACTCTGTAGTAGGCATATGTAACACAAACATATAGAGGCATGCGAGGAATAAGAATGTTTTGACCCACTACATTGTGTTTCTGAATTCTGTTGATATTTAGTGGTGTCTGTAACCAAATGGGCCAAGGTTTATTTACACTGTGTTCTCCTTACTTTGTTAAATCAGAACTAAAGGCTGCAGAAATACCTCACAAAGAGTATTACCAGCCTCAAACAGATGCCCTATGCAGACCATCTCAAAAAAACTGCAGCTTTACTCCGTTGCATATCGCCTACTCAGAGGCGATCTTTGCCTAACATACAAAGCTATGTCAAACCCAGAGCTTTTGGACATTCTCCACTTAAAGAAATCCCAATCCCTCCGAGCTACACGCTCTAGTGACCTAAACCTTGTCACCACAATAAACAGAACATGCTGGAGGGATAGATTCCTGTCCCAGAGACTTCCCATACTTTGGAACAAACTATCTATCTATATCAAACAAAGCTCCTCATTAGCAATCTTCAAGAAAAATCTTGATGATTGGATGGGAGATAGGATATTCACCCTGGGGATCACTTCTGTGGCTCTGCTTGACAGTGGTGCAGGAAAATAATTTTCTTGGGTGGCGAAAGCCAGGGTACCTTTTGGCTAGGCTTATATAGGCCCTAGGGCCAATAGCCTAGTACCTACCTAAGAACCTATGAACCTAATTATTTCTTACTCTCCCATGATTTGGCAAACAGTGTCAGGGGCATGCATAACCTTCCTTGTCCATGCAATGACCATGAAAGAGTGACTTTTTCTACTGAAAATTCAACTGTACAGTTTTTTATTTTTTTTTATTTTTATTTTTATTTATTTAACATTTATTTAACATTTGTTGACTGGGAAAGTACTGTACAGTGAAAGGCAGACCAATAATATATGGATCCTCTAGTTTTAGAGATTTGCATCTTCAATATCAGGTCATAGGAACAGACTTTAAGATTTGCTTAGCTACATATGGTTAAGTCTCAGTCATGCCATATCATATCTCTGCACCTTGCCCATTGGCTAAGCTGATATTTTCATTGAGTCACAAAACATACAGCAAAATACAGCATTTTGCTAAGTAAATTCAGAGCCTTTTGAATTCGTCTGAGTGTCTTTTGCTTTCCCTGTGATCTTTCTCCTGTGTTCATTCCACATAACTGACTTCTAAGCTATCTGAAAAAAAAATCATTGTGTCACATTAGTCAATTCCCAATAAATGTATAAAGTTTTGTCTGTGGCCTTCAACCTGTGCTCTAATGTTCAGCCCCATTAGCTGCTTTACTGTGACCTTCAACCTGTGCTCTAATGTTCAGCCCCATTGGCTGCTTTACTCCAGTATTAAATGACTTCATCCTTTATGCAATGCATTAGGCTACTCCTGTAGGTCTTCTCCTACATTCTTATCATTCACATCCTCATCTGCTGGGCCAGATATATTTTACCACTTCTCTTACTTGTTCTGGAGCTAATGGACCAATATGGTTCACAATTCTGGTACCAGAATTCAAGTCCAACAAGTGCTCTGTGAGACCAGTTGGTTATTTTTCTTTGTAAATAGTCAAACCATCGATTGCAGCCATGACTGGGCTAAATCTGTTAGACTATTGTTGTTTATTAAAGTGCAAAAGCCTTAGAAGCAGCATAACTGACATTTGTGAGTTCACTAGTGAAAAAAATATTGCTGCTGAATTAAAAATGTGTGATATGAAGTACATTACTGAGAACTGCATCTACACACAGGTATTGTTTCAGTATAACATCAGTAAGTATGTCAAAGTGATTTTACTTTTTGATATCTATTCTATTTTTCATTCTGTTGCATTCTTTTATACTGTATTATGATCTTTGATTTTTACATAAATATGAGTCCTCTAGCCTTCAAGGTATTTGGCATTGATAAAGGCAGTATGGAATGTAAGGAACAAAAAAGGTGCTTTGAGTGTCATCGTCTGCATACATGCCTGTATATTATGGGTCTATATTAAATCAGCGAACGCTTAAAAAAGCGAACGCTGATTCATCGACCCTAGTTAACCGAAAGCTGACAATCCCAAACACTCGGAACAGCAATTTTTTTCCCAGGGAAAAAAATTGCTGTTCCAAAAAAAAAAACAAAAAAAAAACTTAAAACAGTATTTAATGTGGGGGGCTATGCCCCCCACACCCCCTACTTAAATATACCAACTCCGAGATCGCACCACAGTGGAGGAAATGGCAAACTCCCCAAATCGGCCCAGCAATTTTTTTCCCTAGGAAAAAAAATCTCTGTTCCGGGTGTTTGGGATTGTCAGCTTTTTGTTAAATAGGGTCAATGAATCAGCATTCGCTTTTTTAAGCGTTCACTGATTCAATATAGATCCTATATTATAGAATTACTGTTGTTTGCCAGAGAGGCAAGATTGCGTTGGTTTAGACATGTGCTGAGGAGGGATGCTGGGTATATTGGGAAAAGGATGCTAAGGATGGAGCTGCCAGGTAAGAGGAAAAGAGGAAGGCCTAAGATAAGGTTTATGGATGGGGTGAGAGAGGACTTGTAGCTGGTTGGTGTGACAGAGCAAGATGCAAAGGAGAGGAAAAAATGGTAACAGATGATCCACTGTGGCGACCCCTGACGGGAACAGCCGAAAGATAAAGAAGAAGATCACTGTTGTTTGTTGTAGTAAATGTCCATGTGAGCCAGATAAGACTGTTAAAAGAGGAGATGGATAGCTACTGTTTCCTTAATATAAAATGCAAAACACTGAGAAACTTGTTGTGCTCACCATGTAATGATTTAAATTACTGTTGCATTGTCTGTTGATCTTATGTGAAGATGCTTAAATTCAAAAAGGTTAAAATGTCAAATTGTGGTTGTGAGAGGGCCGTTAATTCTGTAATGGCAAGAGGAAACATAACTCATAGTTCCACTGTTATACTTCATAAAAATATGAATACCATAATACTAATTTTGCTGACGGCCAGACAAATGCAGAAGCCACACAGCCTAATCTCACATTTGGGCCTCAACAGATGGTGTCACTTCTGGTCTATCTGTGCTTGTGAGGAAGGTGGGTGCAGTCTATTGCTAGGCTGATGTGTGGGCAGTGGGTGGAGCCTATGACTCTTGCAACGGTCTTGATACAGCTTTTCATCTCATTCATGCACTTAAGTGCTTACAAATGATTTATGCCTTCTGGAAATGTGACCTTGATGCAATCTATGCATTTGATGTTGCTGGATAAAAAAAACACTTCTTCCAAATGCTTGTAAAAATATACAGCTATATTTATTTTCAGTGCTGTTGGTGTTCCTGTACATCACTTTCTTTTCATGGATTCCTTTACAACCAACTGATACACTAATATTTCAAAATATAAACTCAAGTTATCACTGTTCTTCAGATCCTTTATTAAATTTTGTAGATAATATTGTGGTTACATCAGTGAAATGGCAAAATGTACTGGCTAGTCTACATTTTCTCTTCATCTGCACATGGTATTGCATAGCATCATTATTTACACTATGCAGTTAATATGGAAAATTTAAAATGTATGCTACCAATTTTAGAAGCAAAATATGCTGCATTATGAAAAGTCCTTGCAATGCAAATGGTAGCAGCTATATCTTCTCACTATGTGCTCTTAATAACAAGTAGGAACTTCTTTCATGTCATCCAAGTACCTGAAAAATGTTGAACCTGTCAAGGTTATGCTCACAGCTGTTGGTGGCCCAGTGCAAGAATGACACATACAGAAACTACTGTATGTTGAAGAAGTGTATGTTTCATTGCATTTAGTTTCCTTGTGACTGAATGGTATTTTCAAATGTCAGTCTGTGTTTCTGTCAACAAGGCCTAGATGTAAGGATATAGAAAGTGCAGTTGTGTAAGTTGAACTTACTGTAACAGTAGAAGTTTGAATGATCACTTCTGTAGTAGCCCTAGTTGCATTGGTTATATCCTGCCAAGGATAATAACAACCGGCCAGCTTCAAAAGCTTCAGGGCATCTTCCACACTCCGAAACTGTTGAGCAAGTTGAGATGAAATAACTAAAAGACAAGTTTGGGTGTAAAGCCCTTCAGAGATTTCCTTCCAGCAGAGAGAGGAAGGCTGAGTCATGAAAGGGCAATGCTCAGAACAACTAAAAATAAACGTCCTCTCCCTGGCGTAAATAAACACACCAAGAAACAAGGGGGATGGAGGGAGAGACTGGCTACTGCACAGGTGTACTATATTCATCATATTGATCCTTATCAACTAACATATACACAGCTTTTTACCACCTATAAAATTATCCAGCATCCATCTGTCTAGTACAAAAAAAATTCTAAACAACAATGTTCCCAGTTGGTCATTGTGACCCAGTGACCAAAGTCTCCTGTCTGCCTCCAAACCTTTCAAATCTGCTGGGCATCGTCTTTACTCATACAAGGTTGCTAAAGCGTGAAACTCTTTACCTGTATTCATCAGGTCATTACCCTCCCTCCCACCTTTCAAAAACACTCTGAAAGAGTTCCTATCTAAAATCTGTCTCTCTTCTTTCTCAAAACCAGGATAAACTATATCCCTAAATGTAAACAAGTGCCTTTTCATTCTGTATACCACCTTAGTCTCACTTCTTCACTTGCTTACTTACTTCTATTAAATTCTCTTCCCTGACTTTCTCTCTAAATATACCTTAAGCCTGTTTTTCCTTCACTTTGTATTGCAATTCCTGTTTGTATTAGACTAACTTAGTTTTAATTTCTCTACAAGTTGTCTAAAATTGTACTAAATATTAAATGATTGTCATATAACTTGTATTGATTTTTAAACAATGTTTTTATATTATGTCTAATTTGTTATAATTATTTAAGCTGCAGATGTTTTTGTTTTATTTTTAAAGACTATAAAATTATTGTTCTTAAAATGTTTTGTAATAATGTGGAGCTTTTCTCCCCAGGCCACCACTGAAAATCGACTTCTACCCAGTCGGACTTTCCTGGTAGTCAGTTGTCAATAAATAAATAAATAATACATCACTGCTGCATTAGCCATAGCTATATGGGCAGATTACCTTAGCTAACTACATTTGGGATATGGAAGGGGAAGAAACCAGGAGTCATTAGAGAATGGTCCTAGCAAAGCTTGATTTGGACATAGAGAAGGAATCAAGCCTATAGTGCTTTGTAAAAGTATATACAGAGGATCAAGTTGCACCTTCTAGAATACTTCTTGAATCTAACCCTTCACAAAAAGCCAAAGATGAAGCCAAGGCCTTTGTGGAATGGGCCTTGACCCTGCCTGGATTAGATTTGTTATGCTGAGTATAACAAAACTTAATAGCTTTAGACAGCTGTTAGGAAATAGCCTGTTTTGACACAAGTTGTCCCTTCTTCTTACCTTCATAAGAAATGAACAATTGATATAAAGATCTGAAAGATTTAGTTCTATCAGGATACTACTTTTGGGGTGTATCAAGCACCCCTGATCTTGTGTAAGTAAATCCGTCTCTGAGGAAGCGTGTGGTAATTGCTCCTGGCCATTTACAAAAGAAGGGAGAACCACTGTTACCTGGACCAGAAGGGAGTCATCACTATGATCTTGGGGGATTCCAGGTAAATATTCAGTACTCTGGACATTAGTGGAAAGAGTTGAAAAGCATACAGGAACATTCTTGTCCAAAGAAAAGGTGTCTGCCTTCCAGGCCTTTTGGCAGAAGCGTATCTGGCTGTATCAGCACCCTATGCTGGTATCACAAACCAGTGCGCCACTCTCTTTAAGTGAAGAGAAAAAAGAATGGGCTTATTACAATTAGATCCATACCCAGCTCTTCCATTCAAGACACAAACAAACAAAAAAAAACACTGCTATTCTTTCTATTGGCACACCAACCAGGTGGTAAGATGCATGACACCCTCCCGTTTCTGCCCCAGCCATTCATGCCCCATTTCTGTGCCCTTCTCCTGATTCTCCTTCCACGCTACACATAAGACTATAACTATTAAAAATTACTTTTAAACTGTAGCAACTGGTTGCTAGAAATGTAGCAAACAGTTGCTACAGTTTATACCCTGCCTGCATGGAACTCTATGGTATTTATACCTTACAGAAAAAAAACAAACACCTTTTCTATTAAACTGTAGCAAACAGTTGCTACAGTTTTGACCACACTTGGCGTGCTGAAGTGCTGTAGTGCTTATGTTTCACTGGAAATGCAATGCCAGCTTTTAAAAGCCAGTATTGAATTGAAGTGTGACAGAGATCATAATGAAGGATGTCTGATTGCATCCCCCAACCCTTTGCACTGGAGCAATTGCCTCTCTCACCCCACCCTAGCTGTACTTTCGCCTTTTGGTGTGAAGGTCTGGAAAATAATTTTGCAGTTGATTGTTCAGAGAGGAGGCAAAGAGGTCTACTTGAGGATCTCCCCACAGATGGATCAAATCTTAGAAGACTCCCTGATCTAGTTTCCATTCATGAGGGTATGACCTTGTCCTGTGCAGCTTGTCTGCCACACAGTTTTGCTTTGATGGAATGTAGGATGTCTGTAGAGTGAGACTGTCCTGTGAAGATATATCCCAAACTAACATGGCTAGCCTGCCTAGGGGATACAATCTGGTTCGCCTTTGCTTGTTGATGTATAACATGACTGTGGTATTGCTTGCAACCACTTGAAGAGGTCCCAGGGACCAAAGATGGTTCAGAGAGAGTCAAGTACCTTGATCAGTGCAAGGATCTCCTTGATATTTATGTGCTTGTATCTGTTCTTAGTATACCACACCCCCTGCACTTTTGTATTTCCTGAAATTGCTCCCCAAGCAAAGACTGAACTGTCTGTGGTGACTGAGGGTCTATATTAAATCAGCAACCACTTAAAAAAGTGAACGCTGATTTATCAACCCCATGTAAGCGGAAGCTTGCAATCCTGAACACTTAGAACATCAATTTTGTTTCCCAGGGAAAAAAATTGCTGTTCCAAAACAGAAAAAAAGACAAACTTTAAAACACTACATAAATGTGCCCCCCACACCCCCCTACTTAAATATATCAACTCCGAGATCGCACTACAGTGACAAAAATGGAAAAATAATGAAGACGGCCAAGCGATTTCTTTGCCATGGAAAGAATTCACTTATATGCAATTTCTGTATTTTGCCATTTCGTGCTTTCAAGTTCGATCAAGACGCATTCGAAAGAATGCACCTTCGATCATATAATAGGGAACCATGACTGACTGCTTTTGAGCAAGGAAGGAGAAGGAGAAGGAGAGACCTGGATTTAAGGATATCTGTTGTCTCCATCAAAAGATTTCTCTTCTGACACACCCCAGCACTGGGATTTGAAAAGATAAAGGGTGTTGATGCTGGGACCAAAGAGGTTTCAGACATCACTGCATGTTTCCTATGTGAAGTCTTGCCAGGCGAGTCATGAGAATCACAGATGCAATGAGACCTTGAATCCTGAGGCATTCCCTCACAGTGACTGAAGTCTGACTGGAAAACCTTAGAACTAAATCTAAATAAAAATGCATTTTTCTTGTGGAAGAAAAGCTGTTTGAACTGAAGTGTCTAGTTGACATACCAGGAACAAAATCATGTGTGAGGGAGTCAAGAATGACTTTTGAATGCTGTCTTGGAATCCCAGCTTGTGTAAGAGATCACTCACCCAGGACAGAGATTCCCCAAATTTTAAAGAAGAGAATGCAAAGATAAGGAAGTCATCTAAATACAGAAAAATGTGGATAGCCTGTAGCCTGCAATGAGGTATAACTGAAGCTATACATTTTGTAGACACTTTTGGTGCAGTGGCAGTTCAAAAGATAAGGCAGAGAACTGGTAATGTGATGCAGACACACTAAAGTTAAGAAATGTCTGAAGTTCCGATGAATGAGAATGTGATGATAAGCATCGTTTAAGTCTAGTGTTACCAGGAAACTTGAAAGAGGAAGAAGTAGTAACAGTTAGTGAAGTGACATCATTTCGAGTTTGGGCATTGTCACAAACAGGTTTAGGAATGAAAGACACAAAAGTGGTCGCTAAGCATTTTCTTTTTTTGGCACTAGGAGCATCCTTGAATAAAAACCCTTCCTCACCTGGGAAGGAGGAACTGGTTCTATCACTCACTGGGATAGCATGTGGTGAAGAACGGTAGAAACAAAAGAGTCTGATCTGGAGGATAAGGAATGACCCAAAAAAAAATAATTTCCTCCCATTGCTATCTGTAACTATGATGAATTATTTTCAGAACTTATTTGTCTGAAACAATCTGTTGCCAAAGAGTAAAATGAAGATTCAGACTTTCTGTAAGAAAAAAAAGGGCCCAGGGTGGGAAGGGGTCCCGAGATCTCTTTTATAGCCATTCAATCTTGTTGGGCTGTCCTTGGTTTTGGGAGATTCAGAACTTCTTTCTGCAACCCCCTATTTTTTCTTTAAACTCTGGTTACCTAAATGTTGTTGAGACTGTTTATTCTGTGTTTCTTTGCCACTGGATGAGAAGATGTAAAATCCCTTGGACAATTTGGAAAAGGAGGGATGAAAAATCTTAGACATTCTCTGGATCAGTTTGCCCCTTTCATCACACATTTGATCATCTCTGCAGCAGAGAGACCAAACACTAAATTTCTACCCAAGGGAAAATTTAAAAACTAATTTTTAACATATTCTCAGAGCTTCTGAGAGTGCAGCTATGCAAATGTCCTTAAAACAGTACCACTGGCTATAAACCTGGAAGAAGTATCTATAGTGTCATACAAACATTGCAAACAAGAGGTGACCCATGCAAGAGAAGAAACTAAGTTATTTAAAGCAGATTTTTATGTATATGAAGAAACTGCAGATAAAACATTTCTCATACTTTCAAAATTTGTCTGAACAAACTTTAACGTAAGAGTTCGACAATTAAAAAATTCTGGAAATCAAAGCTGCAGAAGTGTACATTGTTTTCCCATACCTAAAAATAATACTCCCGTCCTTATCAGAAAGAGTAGGACTGGAATAAACTAAATGCTTAGCAGTAGTGGGATCAACTAAAGCTATAGCTGCTAGGTCAGGTTTGGGAATGGTGTATAAAAATTAAAAAATTGAGGAACTTTACACAGCCTGTCTGCCATTTTAGGAGCAGCTGGCTGACTATCAGGAAAACTGCAGGCAGTAACACACACATCCTCTAAAGCAGAGAGAACAGGAAGAATGCGTGTAGGTTACGGAAAATCTTTCTGTAACAACTCATAGTATTTTCTGGGGGACTGAGAAACCTCAGTATTCTCCCACTGAAAGCACTGACACATTCTTGCAATAGTCTCAGAGAAAGTGAAGCCGCCGCAGGGAGAATCAGATACTGAGCTCTCCTATGAGTCTGAATCAGAAATCTGAGGAAAAAAAACCTGTATCCATCCCTGCATGTTCTTGTTCATATTCAGAACTTGAATCTCTTCAGCAGAAGAGGAATCCCTCCTTCATTTACCAGAAAATACTTTATAAGAAGGATTAATAGCCTGAATTAAACCCTGAACCAGTCCCGGTAAACTGCTCCTATCCAAAGAAGTTTGAGAAGGAATAGATACATGCTTGGTTTTCTGTTTTTTTTGACAGGAAAAATGCAGCCAGCTCTGTTACTAATGGCAGCAGCTGCTTCTCCAGGGATGGGCCTAGCATTCTGACACAACAGAGAAACCTTCCCTGGCCTCTCTCCCATGTCTAGTAAGAGTGGATCTCCCTTGTCCACTGAGGGGACTTGAACAGCAGCAGATGATGTGGGTAACCCCTGGTCCATAGTGGTTGTAGGTGGTACACCAGAGGGATCCTGGGTAAAAGATGAGTGGTCTGAGGTACAACAAATGGCCACAGCAGTCACCCACCTGCAGCTGAGGTTAATTGCTAGCCTGCTGTTGTGGCAAAGGCTGTTCTTAATTTTTTCTTTTTGTGGCTGGAAGAAGTACTGACCATGGTCAATCCAAAAATGGTGCCTCTTTCCCTGGGAGGACAAGCAGCAATTGTGAGTAAACATTAAGTACCCACAAAAGTTACTCTTTGCGACAGAAAATAAAATACAGTAAAACGCCATTTAAAACATTATGCCAGCTCTCAAAAGAAAAACAAACACAGAAAAAAATATTTTCAGTTACTTTGCACTAGTTTTAAACTGACAGAAAAAGCTACCGGTCTATTTAAAAGTACTTTACATTCTCTAGACAGTCCATTAAAACATAACACTACTACCTTTAAAATAACTTTCCTGAAGAGGAAAGTACTAAAACATCAACAAAATTAAGAAAATGGAAGATTTTTCCCATAGGGAACTTATCTGCCCAGCAAAGGAAAGAACAAGCCGATGGTCGATCCTCATAAACCTCAGAGGAGCATACTCTTGGGTGGCAGTAGATCTCTAAAGGACTTTGCACCCAGATGTGTCTTTTAATCAGCTCAGCACAAGCTGCTTGACAGTTTGGGCATGTGAAAGATGCCCTGAAGCTTTGGATACTGGCCGGCTGTTGTATCCTTGACAGGATATAGTCCATGATAGCTAAGGCTACTGCAGCAGTGATCACTATGATGACCACGAAAGCATGGCCTAGAATTACTCTCATGATTCCATGTTCTGCATGTTTCCCTAAGAAAATATATTTGCTGACCTTCCTTCTGCACATCCTGCTTAATTTGGGCCTATTCCTGCATGAAGATGTAAAGTTGTATTATATGAAGTTTACTTAACAAAGTTAGTTGAGTAATCTATGCAAACAGTAAATGGTTTTGATTCATTAAGGATATCCACATCTCCAGGCTAGTTGCTCAACATAAGGCATGTGAAATTATCCAAGTGCAACTAACACTGGCCATGACTGCAGTCCAGGTTGTAGCTTGTTACAGATCCCCCACCATGCCCCAGGATTCCCACTCTTCATTTCTTAAGATACTGGAAAATATTAAGGTACAACCCAATACCTTAATTATGGATGATTTCAACTATCCCACCATCAAATGGGAAAACTACTCATGTACCAACTCATTCACTCAACATTTTCTGGAATTCCTAAATTTCATCGCCTTGGATCAGCTTGTCCACACCCCCACCAGGGGCAGCAATATCCTGGACATGGTCATTGCCAATATGGGTAACCGGTGTTTCATGCCAGAGGTCAACTCCTCGCTGGTCAGATCCGACCACAAGCTAATCACCCTAGACATCCACATCCCACCCCCAATTAAGGAAACCACTGTCAAAAACTACTCCAAAGCCAACTTCATGCTTCTTAAGACAGAAGTGGCAAACTTCACGACACCCATCACAAATGCACTGTATAAGCACATACATGAGTGCATGGATCGTGCCATCCCTAACAGAACCAAGACGCTATCCTCCAAAAAAAGGAAGCCAATCTGGTGGTCCCCTGCCATAGACAAACTCTACAACAGAAGGAAGAAGCTGTTGCAAAAAAGAGTAAAATCCCAAGATTGGAGGAACTCCCTGGTCAGCCTCAGCAAGAAACTGAGACTCCTCATAAAATCCTACAAAGCCAGTTATGAAAATAAAATCGCCACCGATTCCAAAGACAACCACAAAGCATTCTACAGCTATGTCAAGAATCTGAATGGCAACACTCAGATCTGCTCTGAGCTACAGCACAATGGCACTAAATATACAGAACCAACCGATATTGTCAACATCCTGGCAGACAGGTTCAGTGCTAACTTTACACCCCTCTCACCCTCCAAAGGGTCTATCTTAATACCAGAAGAATGCAAAGCCCCAGTAATCATGGATGTACAAGTAAAGACCACACTCTCCAAAGCCAAGAACACAGCATCCATGGGACCAGACAACATCCCAGGCTGCGTACTGCACAAACCACAGAATTAACTGGTACCCCACCTAAGTACCATGTTCAATCATAGCCTCACCTCAGGCTATGTGCCTACTGAATGGCGCACAGTGACGGTTATCCCACTCCACAAAGGGGGTGCCACCATGGACTCTGGAAACTACCGCCCCATTAGCCTGACGCGCCTGGTCTGCAAGGCCATGGAATGTATCATCTTGGAGCTTATAAACAAAGACATAGGTAACCTCCAAACCCTGGACCCCACTCAGTTTGGGTTTGTAAAAGGTAGATCATGTCAACTAAACCTGAATGACTTCTTTGAAGCAGTCACTAGAGCCGTAGACGAGGGCAAAATAGTGCACACAGCCTATCTTGACTTCGCCAAGGCTTTTGATACCATCCTCCACTCTGGAATTATAGATAAACTCACAAAACTGGCCATAAATCCCTATGTCACAAGATGGTTGGCCAACTGGCTTACTGACAGAACCCACACAGTAAAAGTAGCAGACTCCAAGTCTGACTTCAGACCAGTGATGGGTGGAGTACCACAGAGTTCGTTCCTGGGTCCTCTCCTGTTCGGCATCGACTTCTCTGAAGTGCAGGCCAACACAGAAGGTGTTTGGCTAACAAAGTTCACAGATGACTGCAAACTAGGAGCCATAATAGAATCACCTAATGATGTAGACATTCTACAAAAGTGCCTCACAGAGACAGATTCTTGGTGCCAAAGTCATGGCCTCAAACTCAATGCCAAGAAGTGCATTGTCATCCCCTTTGGGAAAAACTCAGTACCCATGAACTACCACATAGGCAGTAGTTCACTAAACACTGAAAGTGTGATAAGAGACCTCGGGACACAGGTGGACAGTAGTCTCTCCTTTGATAACCACATCACCACAGTAGTCAGGAAATCCTTCTACGTGGCACACCTCATCACAAAAGGGTTCTCCTCTAGAAAAAAGGAGGTCATTGTTCCTCTCTACTCATCCCTCATCAGACCCATTATAGAGTACAATGCCCCATTTGGCATGTATCTCACAAAACACCTACAACAATTGGAAAGGCCACAGAAATACCTCACTAAGAGGATTACTGGCCTCAAACAGACGCCATACTCAGACCATCTCAAAAAACTCCAGTTTTACTCCATTGCATATCACCTACTCAGAGGCGATCTCTGCCTAACATACAAAGCTATGCCAAACCCAGAGATGTTGGACATGCTACACTTAAAGAAATCCCAGTCTCTCCAAACCACACACTCCAGGGACCTAAACCTTGTCACCACAATAAACAGAACATGCTGGAGGGATAGATTCCTGTCCTAGAGAATTCCCATACTCTGGAACAAACTACCCATTCATGTCAAGCAAAGCTCCTCATTGGCCCTCTTTAAGAAAAATCTTGATGACTGGATGGAAAATAAAAAATTCATCCCAGGGATCACTTCTGTGGCAGTGCTTGACAGGGGGACAGGAAAATTATTTTCTTGGGTGGTGAAAGCCATGGAACCTTTTTGGCTAGGCTTATATAGGCCCCAGGGCCAATAGCCTAGTACCTACCTATGAACCTATGAACCTATGGACCAAGTCAAGTTGAAGATAAGGACAGCCCAAAAATACCCAAATACCATAAAGAAAGGGTAATCCTCATACCTCTCAACCTCTTAGCACAAGAAATCTAGATAAAGCCTGACATAATGGGGGGACAAAGGCCCAAAAATAGGGACATATTTTAAATATTGTTGTTATAAACTTAGAAAGTAAATAAAATAACAGGATTTGTCTCAGCATGCATTTTTCTGAAAAGATATGAGGTCTGAAACTCAAATGTATATCAATATTTTATTTCAACCCTCACACCACACCAGTGATTTGCCAGAAAACCACAGATTTTATGAAAAACAGACCACAAATATGAGTCAAAAATCTGGACATTCTGTGAAAATCTGGACAGTTGAGAGATGTGGTAACCCTAAAAGTCATACAATCAAACTTTATATAAAAATAAAACTATGTGCCTTTTGTTATTTGCATTATATGTAGAACCACTTGCAAAGAAAATAAGGGACTCAGAAATTAAAGGATATAATCAATATGGTAGTCAAGAAAAGCCATGTCTCTGTTTGCAGATTATATTATTTTATACCTGATAAAACTAAAAAATGACATTTCAGTGATTTGGAACATTTTCAGACAGTTTCACGTCTTTTTGGGATACAAAATGAATGAAGCTAAAATAAAGGCAATAGCTGTAAACTATGGACCTACACACAAATTAGTTCAGCAATATACATATTTATATGGACATGATAAAATAAAGTACTTAGGAGTGTGGATTAAAAAGGATTCTGGTGTGGCAGCTAAGCATATGTGGGAAAAGACTAAACAAAAGATAAAAAACTTGGAAACTCTGTTTTATGGATATGGATAGCAAGATACAAGCAGTTAAATATTTTTAGTCCTTTTAGTTTTATACGCAGGTCAGGCATATTTGAATCAATGAGAGGAGAAGTTATGGATAGCAATTAATAAAGAGCTGAACGATTTTATCTGGGAGGAGAAGATGGCAAAAGTCAAGTGGGATAAGCTGATTCTTCCAGCAAAACAGGGTGGATTGGGATTATCAGATTTGAAGGTGTATTTCTGAGCTACACAGTTAAGGCTCCTATACATAGCACAAACAGAAATCTATAATTCAGAGTAGAAAGGGGTGATGATGAAACAGGAGGAAGCTCAAGAAACAAGGAGAGACTGGGATTTTGGATGCAGATCCTTAAGAAGAATAACAATAACCATTCAGAATATTATATTCATAAAGCAGCAGAAAGTATTCCAAGAACTAAGCCAACACAGGAATTGACAAAGGAGATTCTGTCTATAGGGATGACCTTAATTAGAGAAAACTGGCAAAAGAACCTTACATAAAGTATGGGACTTCACACCCTACACCCTCCGACGTGGGGGGCTGTACCCCCCACACCCCCTTTACTTAAATATACCAACTCTGAGATTGCACTACAGTGACAAAAATGGCAAAATAAGGTAGGAGGCCAAGCGATTTTTTCCCAGGGAAAGAATTTGCTTATATGCCGTTTCGTGCTTTCAAGTTCGATCAAGATGCATTCAAAAAAATGGGTCTTCGATCATATAATCGAGAACCTATTTTTATACCCCAAGTAGACTATAAAGAATTTTTCCTCAGCTAGATAGCAAATGGAGGTGTGATGGGGAAGAAAAACGCTATTGGGAATATATTTTCTGGGAGTGTAATGAGTTGGCAGAATTTAAAAATTGCCTGCAAACTATTCTATCAGAAATACTGGATGAACAAATTGGTATAACAAAAGATATTATTTTTTTGAGCTATGTTACAGAACTGGAATTACCTAGACATAGCAAGGCCTTGCAGAGTCTAATTATGGTGGCTTCCAAAAAATAATTACTAGAAAATGGAAATCATAGTCTAAACCAACTGTACTAGCAATAGCTAAGATAGTAACAAAGATAAAACAACTGGAAATGGAATCTTTAGAAAAAGGTAGGAGCAAATTACATAGAAAAAATGTGAATTGTGGGAACAATACATGCAGAGGATGAATGAGGTTTAAAAGAAGGCAGGATTTGAATGAGTTACGTAATGTCTGACTGACAGTGACTGTGATGTATAATGTTTGGAACTAAAATGATGTCAATATGGGTTGTTTTCATTTATATAAATGAATGATTATCTATCTTATAAGTCATAATTTAATAAAGATGTTTCTTATTTAAATAAATAACTAAAACTATGTCTTCCATATTGTGACATGTCATAGGAAGTATTTCCAGGGCCTTATTGAAGAATTCAAACTTTGACAACTTGAAACAAAATTAAATGACAAAGAGATGAAAAGGTAGTTGAGCCCTGAAGATAAAGTCCATGGACATACCTGTCAATCTACAGACATTCAAAATAGGAACAAGAACCCTTAAAAGTAGGTAGATCCAGCCAAAAAGGTGCACGTCTAATTAGCATAAAATCTGAATATCAATTCATGCATAACTCTTTCTGCTTAAAGTAGAAATATGGGATACCACTCAGAAACACATTTAAAACAGAGTGACAAAAATGATGGGGAAATATAAGCACTTTTCAGAGACAGTGAGAAATCTGTAGACTTTAATGAACTGTATTGCAACATTCTACCACACAATAACATTTATTTTTGCTTCTGATAAAGGTAGATGTATAGTTTCATAGTTTCATAGTATAGTACTAGGCTATCTGCCCTGGGGCATTTGTAAGCCTAGCCATAGTGATGTGGCTTTTGCCACCCCATGAAATGGTACAAAAAATGTACAGAATAAATCTAGAATACTGTGCCTCTGTCTAGTAGTGACACAGTGAAGGTCCCCTTATATAATAGAATTAGTTTATTGTGCCCCTGTCTAGCAGTGACACAGATGTGACCCCTGGGGTAAACTTACGATCTCCCATCCACTCATCAAGATTTCTCTTGAAGAGAGTCAGTGAGGGGCTCTGCCTAATACGAACTGGGATCCTGTTCCAAAGCATGGGAAGCCTCTGGGTTATGAATCTATCCCTCCAGCATGTCCTATTCATACTTGTGCCGAGGTTTAAGTCTTTAGCTCTCGTGGTCCTGATGGATTTGGATTTTTTGAGGTGGAGCATGTCCATCAGATCCTGATTGGACATGGCCTTGTACGTCAGGCAGAGATCACCTCTGAGCAGGCGGTATGCTACTGAATAGAGCTGAAGTTTCTTTAGTCTGGCAGAATAAGACATATGTTGGAGACCCTTGATCCTTTTGGTGAGGTACTTTTGTGGTCTCTCCAGCTGTTGCAAGTGCCGGGTGAGGTACATACCAAATGGGGCATTGTACTCAATCATGGGCCTGATGAGGGAGGAATATAGGGGTACAATGACATCCTTGGATCTGGATGTGAAACCCTTCATGATGAGGTGTGCAAGGTAGAATGTTTTTCTAACCACTTTGGCAACGTGGGTGTCAAATGAGAGGTCGCTGTCTACTTGGGTCCCTAGGTCTCTGATTACTTTTTCTCAGTGGGTTGCTGTCTATGTGATAATTTGTGGGTACTTTGTTTTTTCCAAAAGGGATGACTATACATTTTTTGGCATTTAGTTTAAGGCCGTGACTACAGCGCCAGTTGTCCGTTTCAGTGAGGCCTTTTTGTAGGATGTGTGTATCTGCTGGTGTATCGACTATGGCGCCTAGTTTGCAGTCATCCGCGAACTTTGTCAGCCACAGCCCTCCCATGTTTGCTTTAACATCTGAGAAATAAATGCCGAACAAGAGGGGTCCCAGGACAGATCCCTGTGGGACACCACTTGTGACTGGCTTTGAGTCTGACATTGCTCCAGCGATTTTAACTTTATGGGTTCTGTCCTTTAGCCAGTTTGCAACCCATCTAGTCTGATCTAGTATGATGTCTGTCCTCTTTCTTTAAATTATTGGTGCCATTAATATATTACTGGTCATGTAGTTTGGTTTTCTGTGTACTAGACAGCTTGAAAAATCATGTGGGATTAGGGGAGTTCAGAAAATTGTGTGCAGGAGTAAATCAAATCTGAAAATAGGGACATTCCTCTAAAATAAAGACAACTGGAAGCACTGACAATGTGCTACTGATGGACTTCATTTATTTATTTAGTTAGTTATATGTTTGCTGATGGGGATGAGAACAGTGACCCCAAGGCCCTTTTCCAGTATGACCCTGGGCAAAGAAGGCACTTTTACATAACTAGCACTGGTAACTGTCTAACTGTCTTTCGGCTTTTCCTGGTTAGGGGTCGCCACAGCGGAACTCCGGTCCGCTAATGATTGGCAGTAGATTTTTACATGCTGGCTTGCCGGGCCTAACGCACAACCTTCAATGAAGGAATGCCCATTCACACGTCAACATACAGAAGACGCTCTAACTGAGAATCGAACGTGCAACGTCTAACTGTGAGGCGACAACGCTACAGCAGCACCACCACCGAAGTAACACATAACTAGCACTGGTAATATTTACATATATAGGTAACCCCGTTTATAAAAAGTACATCCATCCATCCAAATATACACGTACAGTGTAGTAGCATACATATAATAAAGTAGTAATATATATATACTAGCATGACGTGGTATGTACAATATATTTTAGTAAGGAATAATAAGGAGACCAAAGCAAAGACTGAAGAAATATAGTCGTAAGGTGGAGATGAACTGAGGTATTTCTAAGGTAGAGATGAACTGATGTGCTAAGGCAGCTGCAACAAAAAAGTTTATTGATGGGTTCTCTGAATATTTTAATAGAAGACATAAGATGGAAAAGTATGATATGTAGAGCAACGGCTGATTGTTATAGGAGAGGGGAGGTATACATGACATCAGAGGGAGAGATAATGAACATAGGGTAATATGTGTGTGTGTGTGTGATCCATGACTGTCAAAGCAAAAACATCAGATGTCTTTTTTGGCATGCGTTTTGAGATCTTTTCTAAAAGTTTTGAGAGTATTGTCATGCTTTAGGTTTTGAGAGTATTGTCATGCTTTAGGTTTTGAGAGTATTGTCATGCTTTAGGTTTTGAGGTATTTTGTTCCAATATTCCGGTGCAAATGTACCAAGTGCTGTAGCTAGAGGGTAGGGTGGTCTTACCAATAGACAGTTGTCTATGTTGTTTCAAAGGTGGGCAGTAGTGATCCTTGAGAAGCTTGTAGATTGAGTTATATAGCAGGAATGTAGCTATTGTTTTCACTGGTAACCGGGTGGCTTTGGTTATAGCAGGCAGTGGTGCTCATGTGTTGGGCTAAAATTAATGAAGTGCAGGATTCTATTTTCTGCTTTTTGGGGGAGTCGACTGTTATGTTGAGAGCACAGAACAATGACTGGCAGAGAGAATTCAAGTCTGGTTAGTAGGACACCAGTGACTATGGCATGCCTCACTTCTTTGGGTATTTTATGTGCATCTTTAAGCAGGATAAGGGCTTTCTGTGTTATGATTACTAAATGTGGTCTGAAAGATAAATTTTGATCTAATATTATGCTGAAGTATCTCTAACGTATTGCAAAAGGTAGTTCTGCCTGAGCTAGGCCAAGAATTTTCAGTGGTACAGTAGGTGATAACCTTTAATTGGCCCTGATGTGTAACATAATTATGGAATTTTTTAGTGTTTCGAATTAGTTTGTTGGTACATATCCAGTTCTACAAGATGCTAAAGTCATTCTGTAAAGCAACTGCCATTTCACTGTGAGACGTAGCTGCCTTGGTGATGACATGTAGTAAGATGTTATAATCCTAGGTCTCAGAGGCATAGCTAGGGTGATAAGAAGGTGACTGCAAGTGATAAAGGCACATTTGGCAGATCTCAGTCAGTCTTTAGTGCACTACTCACATTCCAGCACTGCATTTATGTTCAGAACTGAAATGCTGTAGTGCTCCGTGTCTTCAGTGCATTATTGGCATTCGCACTACAGATGACATAAACTATGATAGAGTAGATATATGTTATAGTGATTTATATATTTCAAACAGCAACTCTACAACAGCATAATATTAAACCAATATAAATGTAAAATTTTAGCCCTATATCCTTGGTTTTCTACTGTCAACTGTGTGATCCTGAGCAGGTCATTTAATCAGGAAAGTTTTCTGGTCACCTCTGAAAAATAGGAATTTGTTTACCTGGTTAGCAAATACAATAAGACATAAAATAGATACAACAAAACTGGGTTGACTGTCACTGCTTCCCTAAGAATCCAAAAGCTTACTCTGAGATGCTGATGTACTGTGTTACAAAAGGAAAGGATAAGTAATAATACGATTTAAGTATACGGGGCGAAATTAGGTGTCTATTAACTTAGTTCCACTGGGTCAGTATATTTTTATTGTCTTGTACAAAGTAATTTCAAACACAGTGAATAAAGGTCGGATATGTAAAAACATTTCTTACTTTTTATCAGATTCATCGGTGTAACTAATATCTGATGCAAGGAAGAATCAGTCAGTGTAATTAACAGAAATTATACTGTAGAAAAAGTTCCTGTTTCTAAACAAAAAAGAAGGCAGCCTTTTTTCTGCCATTAATACTGTAGTAATCTATAAGGTTAACAAATTAATGCATAAATAGTTGAGTCATTCCATGGGCGGCCACGGTGGTGCAGCAGTTAGCATTGTCGCCTCACAGCAAGAGGCTCTCTGGTTCGATCTTCAGCTGGGATGCCTTTTATGTGGTGTATGCATGTCTGTCATATGGGTTTTCTCCGGGTGCTCTGGTTGCCTCCCAAAGACATGCTGTAGGTGGACTGCAAACTCTAAATTGGCCCTAGATGTGTGTGTGCCTTCTGTGGAAGGCTGGGTGCCAGGCTGGCAACCTGACACTGTAAAACTCTACTGCCAGTCATGAGCAGACAGGTGATCAGCTGTGGTGACCCCTAACCAGGAAAAGCTGAAAGAAGAAGTTGAGTCATCCCATGTGCTATCTTTTCTTAAGGGAAATGCAATATATGCATGCATTTTAGAGTAGCCAATTAAAAAAGTGTGTTTTAAGTAGGTGGGAGCAGTTGGAATTACAGGAATAAGTCCACACAGACATAAGAAGAAGTAAACTCCAAAAATGCACTAGCCAAACATAGCCTGCAGGTCATTTGGCAAGCATTCCGTTACAGATGCAGTGCCCATCTGTGCCATCTTTGTGTTGATACAATGCTAAACAAAAAATGCTCACCATGATGCTACATACTGAATTCACATAGCACTATCACTACTTATTAACTGCATATTCTCTTCAGTCCACACCCCCCACACCAAATAACTCATACCATTCTCTCTCCTCCCCTCACACTACTTAACATACCTTCACCCTAACTTTGTTCCCCTTTTCACATGGCCTTAACTTATCTTTCTACTTCTATTCAACTGTCCCAAAATCTCATTCCCTCTGCTTTCATCATCTTTCCAACACCACTCTTTCTCTAACCTATGGATCTGCACATGCCTCATTCCCTACATACCCCCACACATTACTCTCTATTTACCTATTCTTCTATTACCTTTTTCCCCTCTTATGCAATTCCTCTCCTTCCATCTCTGTTCCATATTCCATTTTACCCTCTGTATATATCATTACCCATTTAACTTTCCTCTAACACAGTTCTATCCAAATCATATAATTTGCTCACTCTACTTGTATCTTGGATATACTCTGATATAAATCCTGTTTCTGTTCCTACTTACCAAGATGGTTTTGTAATAGTATTTGTTTCAATGGCTGTCCTTTCCATCAATTTGAATTTATGGTTTATTCAAATGTGTAAAACTTATGTAATCAATGTAATTTATGCTGATTATCTCTGGAGCTTTTCTCTCTGGGCCTTCACTGAAAATTGGCTCTCACCCAGTCAGACTTTCCTGGTAAACAAATGTAAAATAAATATCAGAACGGAAGCTTAAACAAATGCTGACACAAGAACCATCCTGATTAAACTACTTCCGGGTTTAGAGTCTTCACAGCAGATTTTGGTGACTGGCTAGTGCTGACTGCTACAGTAACATTCAAGGATGTTTATAGCTAATAAGGAACAAAAGCAGATAACAGGGTGAGAGAATGTATACTTTGGGTTAAAATGTAGTGGGGTGGGCATACACAGAGAGCATAAGAACTCATTGCATAGTGTATGTAAAAAGAAATACCCAGAATCATCATCATCATCATCAGCCCCCTTTTCCCCATTTTTTCTACATGGGGTCAGGGTATCATGTTAACTGTCGCCAACTATCTCGATTTAGTGCCACACTCCTGCCTTCTTCATCACTCATGCCTGACTGTCGCAGATTTTCTTTCACACAATCCATCCACCTCTTTGCTGGACATCCTCGCTTCCTCTTACCTTCTTCCTGTCTGTCCCAAATCTTCCTCACCAGATCATCTTCACATGTCCAAACCACCATAATCTGTTCTCTTTGATCTTTTCTGCAATTGGAGCTACTTTGGCTTCTGCTCTTCTGTCCTCTTTTCTTCTTCTGTCCCACAGTGTGCATCCTATCACCTTTCTCAGGCACTTCATTTCCATCACCTCTAGGTTCTTCAACTGTTCTGCCTTTACTGCCCAGGTTTCTGTAACATACAGTAGTACTGGTTGCACCACTGTCTTGTACACCTTACTTTTCACTTCTTTTGCATTCTTCTGTCATAGACTACACCTGACACTTTATGCCAGTTGGCTGCAGCCCCTCTGATTCTAGCTTTGATCTCTTCATTCAGACTACCCTTCTCCTCAACCACCCCTTCCAGATACTTGAAGCTGTTTACACTATCTTCCCTTCTATCTCTATTCTCAGCTTCTTCTGATTTCCCCAGTTTGCTGCCATTACCACCATCTTATCTGTGCTTAGTTTCATCCCATGTGCCAGATCATAGTCACACAAAATGTGATTTTCGAGATACTACAGTTGCCAGACTGAAAAAGTCAGTAGCTTCACACCATAAATTTTAACTGAAATCCACTAGTACATGATGAAAAATAGAGAGAGGAAGCTTATTCGTGTTATGTGCAGTGCCATTTGTTTTTTGGTGGATGGATACTACTTTGGTGATTTGGTAACTGCATTTTGGATAAATAACATTTTGTTAAGTGACTTGTTACTTCATAGTAAAATTACAAGCAGCCTAACTACTTATGTAGAGATAGCCACAAAGATAACATTAACCTCATTAGACCATGTTTTAAAACCTCCACAAGAGAAAGAGCTATGTCTGAGTTAAGCCCAGATGTTTGGAACTGACTACCTACAGAAGGGAGGCAGCAAAAGACAGTTCAATTATTTAGAAAAAAACTCGAAGAACAATTGTTTAAGGTCATCAAGTGCAGCTTAATTGTAGTCGCATCTTTCTTGTAAAGATATATATTCAACAAATGATGACTGGTTGAATACCTACCTTAATTTTATATATTTTGAATACTAATATCACTTGCATTTATAATTGTTTCTGCTTTGTTACTGTACTATGCACATCCCTGTGTATTCTTCAGTCTAAGAATAATTTTCTTTTTTTTTTTTTCATATTACACCATGGTTTTCAGGTCATGTCTGGAAATGGACTGTCAACCAGTCCATTTACCTGGTTATCAAACTGAAAGTAAATACATAAATACGTAAACAAATAAAAACGTATTTGCTTTGCATATCTGTTGTTAAAATTACTTTAGTTCATTTGGAAACTGAATATGTGAAAATCATGTTTTATTTTAACAAACAAACCACATTCCTATTCATTTACTTGAGCATTTTCCTTACTTGATGCATAACCCAAACTATTGATGCCACGGTTTTATTTTTCCTTTTTAATGCCTCTTTTATTTTTCATGGATTAAACAACAGGGAACTAAAAAGTGCACATTTACCAGTTAAATTAAATATTTTTTCAATATATCTGCTACTCTGTTTTCCACTGTCCTTTCTCTATTCCGTCTCATTATCTAAAATTTCAGGCCCTCATTTCCACATATTCCACATATCTGTGCCAAGTTTTCGCTTGTTTCCTGCCTTTCCTGTAACTAGTCTAGTCCAGATACAGATTTGCTGTATCCAGGACTGTTGGTAAGCTTCTGAGCCCCCCAAGCCTTTCTGTGTTGGAGGGAAGACTTCTAGCTTATCAGTGGGAGTGGTAAGTACTAGGTAGTCTAACTACCACAAGAGGAGTGGTTTCCGGCCCAGAAATTGTAGTGTGTTAGCCGTTTGGGTAGTTTTCCATCTCTTTCAACTTTCTGGTTTAAAAGACTGAGTTTGTGCTTGTTTCCCGCCTTTCCTGCAACTAGTCTAGTCCAGGTACAGATTTGCTGTAT
Source organism: Protopterus annectens (assembly GCF_019279795.1). Taxonomy (NCBI): domain Eukaryota; kingdom Metazoa; phylum Chordata; order Ceratodontiformes; family Protopteridae; genus Protopterus; species Protopterus annectens. The sequence continues at coordinate 1,601,619,938 of NC_056732.1, forward strand.
CCAGGACTGTGTGTAAGCTTCTGAGCCCCCAAGCCTTTCTGTGTTGGAGGGAAGCCTTCTAGCTTGTCAGTGGGAGTGGTAAGTACTAGGTAGCCTATCTACCACAAGAGGAGTTTTTCCTGGACCAGAAATTGTAGCTTATTGGCTGTTTGGGCAGTTTTTTCCATCTCTTTCAACTTTCTGGTTTAAAAGCCCACATCTGTGCTTGTTTCCCGCCTTTACTGTAACTAGTCTAGTCCAGATACAGAGTTGCTGTATCCAGGACTGTTGGTAAGCTTCTGAGCCCCCCCTAGCCTTTCTGTGTTGGAAGGAAGCCTTCTAGCTTATCAGTGGGAGTGGTAAGCACTAGGTAGCTTATCTAACACAAGAGGGGTGGTTTCTGGCCCAGACATTGTAGTTTATTGACCGTTTGGGAAGTTTTCCATCTCTTTCAACTTTCTGGTTTAAAAGCCCGCATTTGCACTTGTTCCCCAGCTTTCCTGTAACTAGTCTAGTCCAGGTACAGATTTGCTGTATCCAGGACTGTTTGTAAGCTTCTGAGTCCTCCAAGCCTTTCTGTGTTGGAGGAAAGCCTTCTAGCTTATCAGTGGGAGTGGTAAGTACTAGGTAGCCTATCTACCACAAGAGGAGTAGTTTTTGGCTCAGAAATTGTAGTTTATTGACAATTTGGGCAGTTTTTCCATCTCTTTCATCTTTCTGGTTTAAAAGCCCACATCTGCATTTGTTTCCCACCTTTCCTGTAACTAATCTAGTCCAGATACAGATTTGCTGTATCCAGGACTGTTTGTAAGCTTCTGAGCAGTGCCAAAGTCTGCTCTTCAAATTTTCCCTTAGATCTGCTAGTTCTCTCCTCTCCTGCACTTTTACTAGCTTGTTAGTTTAGTAATTTACCAGACTTCTTGTTGCAATTATTGCAGTACACAAAAGTGCTACCAGCACTAAATGTTCTATACGGAAATAGCTCCAGTACTTATTAATGTCCACCCCTCCAGGCATGTCTAAAGGTCAAGTTCCCTGTGCTTTCTTCTATTAACCTGGTGAACTTGGGCATCCTGAGGCAATGTAGCAACTGTACACTGACAACCCTCTCCTCTTACCCCCCAACACTCAGACTTGTGAGAGATGCACTTATATATCCAAATTGGAAGCCATGCACTCTCCATCCAAGACTGGAATAGCTGGTCAAGAGGTGAAGATCAACACTTGCACCACACCACATGGAACACATAGCCCTCCAGAACACTCACTAGCATTGCCTTCACATAAAAACTCAAACCACACACCCACCTTTGCGGGGGCTCTCAATAAAAATCTAACCAAACAGCAGAGACCTCCAAGGCAGAAATGCACTCAACCACCACAACACAGCACTAATCATGAGACACATAACTCTCGTAAACAGTGTGCCACTCAACCAAAGCCCCTGAAGCAAAATAGCATGCCCAAAACACTAGTCATAGGTGACTCAACAGTGAGGCACACTGATGTCCCACTTACTAGGTTGAATAAGGAGAAAGTAACAGTCAGCTGCCTGTCAGGCACCAGGATCCGCCACATAATGCATTCACTCATAGGTCCCTCAACAACATGACTGTCATTGTACATGTGGGTGTGAATGATCTAAGACGTACCTCCCTGGACTACATGAAAAGAGACATGGAGGACTTCTTGGATTATGTAGCCCAGGCGGGTATGACCCTAGCCCTGAGCAGCATCCTACCATCACTAAGAACGATACCACAGTACAAGCAGAAAATGATTGATTTCAACAATTGGCTAAATTTCTGGTGTCATTCTAAGGGGATCCAGTATCTGTCTGCCTGGGATGACATGATTGACAGACCTCAATGCTTTGCCAGAGATGGCCTGCATCAGTCACTCCTGGGCTTCCGGGTACTGGTCAAGGCTCTTGCCACCCCTATAGTGCCCTTTTTAGGTGGTTTCCAAAGACCAAATTATCACCGTAACAGCGACAAACAAATGCAATTTGAGGGTCATGCTGCTCAATGCTAGAAGTCTAAATCTCAAAATTCACTGGCTCGAAGTACTCCTTAAAATGCAGAACATTGACATTTGTGCTGTAACAGAGACTTGGTTCAAGGGAGCAGAAAGCACCCTGCACCACCAGGCTACAACTCATTCCACACCCTTCAGCCACAGAACTTGGACCGAAGTTCCAAAGGCGGTGGTGTTTCCATATTCATAAAGGATGTGCACACCTCCAGACTGGTAGCCCAACATAACGCATCTGAGATACTTCAGGTGCAGCTAACATTGGGTAAGACAACGATTCAGGTCATAGCCTGCTATAGGTCCCCAACCATGTTCCAAGATTCACACTCCACATTCCTAAGCACCCTGGAGAATATTAGGGTCCAACCTAACACTGTCATATTGGGTGACTTCAATTACCCCTCCATTAACTGGGAAAACTACTTATGTACCAATACACTTGCCCAACGCTTTCTGGAATTCATTAATTCCAGTGCCCTGGATCAGCTCGTTCTTACCCCCACTAGAGGTAGCAACATCCTTAACCTGGTCATTACTAACATGAACGACTGTTACTCTACACCAATAGTCAACTCCTCCCTGGTTAGATCCGATCACAAGCTAATCACCTTGGAAATTCACAACCCTCCCACCCCTTCCAACAAAGGTACCCACCATGGAAAACTTCTCCAAAGCTAACGTTGGGCTCCTAAAAACAGAGGTGGATAACTTCAGGGCACCCATGCAAATAGATAATAGTTGTATGACCACCAAATCATACACCAATGGACTGTACGAATGTACACAAATGCATGGATCTCGCCATACCCAATAAAACTAAGACACACTCCTCAAAAAAAAAGGAAGCCAATCTGGTGGTCCCCTGCCATAAACAAACTCTACAACAGAAGGAGAAAACTGATGCAGAATAAGGTGAAGTCCCAAGACTGGAAAAAAACCCTTATCAGCCTCAACAAAAGGTTGAGATGCCTCATCAAATCCTCTAAAGCTAGCTCTGAATTGCAGCAGATAGTAATGACAACCACAAGGCCTTCTATAGTTATGTAAAGAATCTCCATGGCAATACCCAGATTTACTCTGAGCTACTGCACAATGGTACTGCCTATACCAAGCCAACAGATATTGCCAATATACTGGTGTACAGATTCAGTGCTAACTTTACCTCTCCCCCCCAAAGGACCAATCACAATACCAGTAGATTGCCAGGCACCCAGTATTACTGCTGCACAGGTTAAAACAGCACTGTCCAAGGCCAATAATACAGCTTCTATTGGACCTGACAGTATCCCTGGCTGTGTTCTACATGAGCTACAGAGTGAACTAGCACCTCACCTGTGTACCCTGTTCAATCACAGCCTCACCTCAGGCTTTGTCCCTTCTGAATCCCAAGATTCAATCCATGACTGGATCAGACAGTCAAGAGGAGAAGGGAAATACTTGCATCACACCACCAGTCTCACATAGATCCATTAAACCAGCACCGGCAAAAACACACATAAATACATGAAAACATACTCGGAGGCTCTAAATAAAAATCTGCAAAAGCAACAGAGACCTCCGAAGCAGACATCCAAGCAACCTCCACCCCCAAAGACAAACCATGAAACATACTTCACAAAACCAGTGCGCCACACAATCACAGCCCTTAAGGCAAAATGACATACCCAACATACTTGTAATACGTGATTCTATAGTCAGGCACACTGACGTTCCACTCACTAGTCTGAATAAAGAGAAGGTTACTGTTAGCTGTCTATCAGGTGCCAGGATCCGCCACATAACACAAGCACTCAGGTCACTCCAGAACAAGTACAAATACGACTCTGTCATTGTCCATGTTAGTGTGAATGACCTGAGCCGTACCTCCCTGGACTACATGAAAAGATACATGGAAGAGCTCTCTGATCACATAGCCCAGGCTGGTATGACCCTGACCCCGAGTAGCATCATGCCTTCACCAAGAATGATACCACGGTATAAAGAAAAAAATTATCAATTTCAACAATTGGCTAAGTTTCTGGTGTCATTCAAAGGGGATCCAGTCTCTGTCAGCCTGGGATGACATGCTCGACAAGCCACACTGCTTCACTAGAGCCAGCTTGCACCTGTCACCCTTAGGCTTTCGAATACTTGCCAAGGCTCTTGCCACCCCCATAGTGCCTTTTTTAGACAAGGCCCAAAAGACAAACCCACCAGCATAAATAGCATATGTAACAAAAAACTGAGTGTAATGCTGCTCAATGCCAGAAGTCTAAACCTCAAAATGCACGCACTCGAGACACTCCTCAGTATGGAGAAAATCGATATATGTCCAGTAACAGAAACCTGGTTTAAGGCTCCAGAGAGCATCCCAGCACTACCAGGCTACAACTCATACCATACATTTCGGCCACAGAACCCGGACCAAAATAGAAAAGGCGGGAGCGTATCCATATTCATCAAGGATACCCACACCTCCAGGTTAGTGGCACAGCATGATGCTTCAGAGGTCATCCACATGCAACTAACAACAGGCAAAACTGCAATTCAAATTGTAGCTTGCTACAGATCACCCACCATGTCCCAGGACCCTCATTCCGCATTTCTGGAAACACTGGGAAACATAAAGATCCTACAAAACACCCTAATATTGGGTGATTTCAATTACCCAAACATTAACTGGGAGAACTACTCAAGTACTAACTCCCTTGCCCAACATTTCCTAGAATTTATAAACTCAAATGCCCTGGATCAACTGGTCAACACTCCCACCAGAGGTGAAAACATATTGGACCTGGTCATCACCAGCTTGGGCAACCGGTATTCCACACTGGAGGTCAACCCCTCACTGGTTAGATCTGACCATAAACAAATCACTTTGGATATCCACATTCCGCCCCCACCCCCGGACAAGGAAACCACAGTGAAAAACTTTTTAAAAGCAAACTTCACATTACTTAAGACCGAGGTGGAAAGTTTCAAAGCCCCCATGCTAAAGGATAATGCTGTCCAAGCTGTAAAATCATTTATTAATGCACTCTATGGGCACCTACAAGAATGCATGGATCGTGCTATCCCAAACAAAACCAAGACTCACTCCTCCAAGAAAAGGAAACTAGTCTGGTGGACCCCTGCCATAAACAAGCTATACAATAGAAGGAGTAAACTAGTACAGAAAAGAGTAAAATCCCATGAAGGGAAGACATCCCTGATCAGTATTAGCAAGAAACTATGATCCCTCATAAAATCATCCAAGGCGAGCTTCGAAAGAAAAAATTGCCAAGGACTCCAAAGATAACCACAAGGCATTCTTTAGATATGTCAAGAATCTAAGTGGCAATGCTCAGATCTGCTTGGAGTTAGTGCAGAATGGCACAAAATACACTGAACTGACTGATGTTGCCAACATCCTGGCAGACAGGTTCAGTGCAAACATCAACCCCCTCTCACCCCCAAAAGGGCCCATAACCATACCAGAAGAATGTAGAGCCCCTGAAATCACAGACACTCAGGTTAAAACAGCCCTCTCCAATGCCAAAAACACAGCATCAGTGTCCCAGGCTGCGTCCTACACGAGCTCAAAGATGAACTAACCCCTCACCTAAACACACTGTTTAAACTCAGCCTTTCCACAGGCTACATATCCATAGAGTGGTGCACAGCAATGGTTATTCCACTTCACAAAGGTGGAGCCACAACAGACCCTGGGAACTATTACCCTATAAGCCTGACTAGTTTGGTCTGCAAGGCTATGGAGCACATCATCAGTCCTAGGACCCATCCTGTTTGCATATACTTCTCAGAGGTACAGACAAGCACAGGAGGACTATGGCTGACCAGATTTGCAGATGACTGTAACCTAGGGGCTATAATTGACTCTCCAGCTGACACAGACATCCTCCAAAAGGGTCTCACTGAGACGGATACCTGGTGTCAAAATCATGGCCTCAAGCTAAATGCCAAAAAGTGCATAGTCATCCCCTTTAGAAAAAACAAAGTACCCACAAACTACCACATAGGTGGTAGTCCCCTAAATACAGAAGACTTAATAAGGGATCTGGGGATAGTAATCTCTCTTTTGATAATCACATTGCCAAAGTGGTTAGAAAATCCTTCTATGTGGCCCACCTAATCACAAAAGAGATCGCATCCAGATCAAAAGAGGTCATTGTGCCCCTCTACTCATCACTCATCAGACCCATCATAGAGTATAACGCCCCATTTGGGATGTACCTTACAAGACACCTGAAACAGCTGGAAAGATCACAGAAGTACCTCACCAAGAGAATCACTGGCGTCAAACAGATGCCCTATGCAACTCGACTGAAGAACCTCCAGCTGTACTCGGTTGCATACCGCCTACTCAGAGGTGATCTCTGCCTGACATACAAGGCCATGTCCAAACCAGAATTGATGGATATGCTCCGCCTAAAGAAAATCATATCCCCTTGAGCCACATGCTGTAGGGAACTAAACCTCACCACAAGAATAAATAGGACATGCTGGAGGGATAGATTCCTGTCCCAGAAACTTCCCATGCTTTGGAACAAGATTCCAATCTACATTAGGCAGAGCTCCTCGCTAACACTCTTCAAGAGAAACCTTGACGAATGGATGAGAAACAGAAAGTTTACCCCAGGGATCACTTCAGTGGCTCTGCTGGACAGAGACACAGGGAACTAATCTAAGGGGGTGATGAAAGCCAACACATTCTGGCTAGGCTTATAAATGCCTTTGGGCAGATAGCCTAGTACCTACCTATTAACCTATGAATGGCGCATTGCTACTGTCATCCCTCTCCATAAAGGAGGAGCGACTACAGACCCCGAGACCCCAGGAACTATCATCCCATTAGCCAGACAAGTCTTATATGCAAAGCTATGGAATGCATCATCATGGACCTAATAAACAAGGATATAGGAAATTCCCAAACTCTGGATCCTACACAGTTTGGTTTTGTGAAGGGTAAATCATGCCAGCTCAACTTGGTCGACTTCTTTGAGTCAGTCACCAGAGCTGTGGATGAAGGTAAGGTGGTTCATACAGTCTACCTTAATCTGGCCAAGGCCTTTGATACCATTCCCCACTCAGGAATCATAGAAAAAACTTACTAAGCTAGGCATCAACTCCTATATCACTAGGTGGGTTGCAAACTGGCTCACAGATAGAACCCACAGTGTGAAAGTAGCTGACTCCAAGTCAGACTGCTAACCAGTCACAAGTGGAGTCCCACAGGGTTTGGTCCTGGGTCCTCTCCTTTTTGGTATCTACTTCTCTGAAGTCCAGGCCAGCATGAAGGGACTCTGGCTGACAAAGTTCACAGATGATTGCAAATTGGGAACTATTATTAACTCCCCAAGTGATGTTGACTTCCTACAGAAAGGCCTCAGTGAGACCAACGACTGGTGTCAGAACCATGGCTTTAAGCTCAATGCCAAATAATGTGTCTTCATCCCCTTTGGGAGAAACCTGGTTCCCTTGAATTGTCACATTGATGGTAGTCCACTGAACACAGAAGGTGTTATAAGAGATCTGGGAACACAGGTTGACAGCAACCTCTCTTTTGACCATCACATTAGCACTGTGGTCAGAAAGTCCTTCTATGTGGCACATCTCATTACTAAGGGTTTTAAATCCAGGAAGAAAGAGATCATTGTCTCCCTCTGCTCTTCCCTCATTAGGCCAATCATCGAGTACAATGCCCCATTTGGCATGCACCTCACTAGACACTTGGAGATGCTGCAAAAGTACCTTGCAAAGAGGATCCTAGCCCTTAAACACTTGTCCTATATGGACAGACTCAAAAAACTCCAACTATTCTCTGTCTTATATTGCCTGCTTAGAGGCAATCTCTGCTTGACTTATAAAGCCATGTCTGACCCAGCTCTGTTAGAAATGCTACATCTAAAGAATTCCCAATCCCTCTGCACTACACGCTCCAGAGACCTCAGCCTCATTACCATAATCAACAGAACATGCTGGAGGGACAGGTTCATAACCCAGAGACTGCCCATGCTATGGAATAGACTTCCCATACATGTCAAGCAGAGCACCTCACTGGCTCTCTTCAAGAGAAATCTTAATGACTGGATAGTAAATAGAAAATTAACCCTGGGGTTCACTCCAGTGACTCTACTCAACAGAGGCACTGGGAACTAAGGTTGGGTGGCATGATGCCAGGGTAATCCTATGGGCTAGGCTTGTAAAGGCTCCAGGGCCATTAGCCTAGTATACACCTATGAACCTAAGTGGGCTACAGTAACTTTTATACTTTCTAAGGCAGTATTTTACCTCTGGCCTTACTCTGTTTTTATGCAAATTATTGAGTCTGTTGCTAACCAGCAACAGCCTGCAGAACTCATTTGTTTTTTTATTTGCTTTCTTGAAAACCATCTAGATATTCTTGCCAAATTATCTTTTTCAGACTTGATTTGGTCAAAGAATGCTACAGAAAGGTCAGATTGTGGCATATTCTAAAAGTAAGATTTAATACATCTAAAAGCAAGAGTACAGTACCACATAGTACAGATAGTGCAATACAACAAAATAAGAACATAGTCACGGAGCTAATGAAAATTTCTGTGAACTATGAAAAGAAATATATATTTGCTCAGGTGCAGCTGACATTTTTATAATGCTTGATTTAAAATTCAGATCCTTCTACTCTGCAACCATAAATCATCATGCAACAGTATAGAATTATAAATATTACTCATAAACTATACATAAATATAACAAAATTAGAAAATTATAAAAACGGTTGATTGACATGATGTACTCTGCTTAGGAAAAAGAGTCTTCCTAGCATTAGATTGTGTAAAATCTGGTGGGTATATGTAGAGTCTATAATGAAACTGGAAGTCAAAAGATAAATATAACCTCTCTCTACTAAGCAACATGTTGGCTAAATTCCAAGCACACCCAAAACCAGTAAACACCAGAGCATATGCTGAGCTATTTACGGAATCTCTGTACAGCCATATTGATAGCTGTATAGAATGAGCTGTGCCCTCTCATATTAAGAATAAGACAAACTCAAAAGACAAACCACACTGGTGAGATTGCAATATCAATCGGTTATACAACAAAAGAAAAATAAATCTGCCAATAGTAGGAGGAACAAAGCCATACATACTAAAAGACCCTTGACCAATGTAAACAGTCAGCTAAGAGTATTAATACTTCCAAGGCTATTTTTTAAACACCTTTATGTTCACTTGTGACAGGCACATTTATATTTATATAAAAGTAATCAAACTCTATTAACAAGTTAAAATTAACAAACACTGTTGTTGTGTCTTTCGGCTTTTCCCGGTTAGGGGTCTCCACAGCGAAACTCCGGTCCGCTAATGATTGGCAGTAGATTTTTACGTGCCGAGTTGCCGGCCCTGATGCACAACCTTCAACGAAGGTACGCCCATTCACGCATGTCTCCACACAGACGACACTCTAGCTGAGAATCGAACCAGACAACATGTGAGGCGACAACGCTACCGCAGCACCATTATGCTATATATATATATATATATATATATATATATATATATATATATATATATATATATATATATATATATATATAGTGCTATATATCATATAACCTAAGCAGCATTACATGAATTATTCAATTTCTGACCCTTTTTTAAACAAGACATCTTTATTAAACCATCACTTATGACATAAGCAATCATGCATTTATATAAATGAAAACAAACCACACCGATGCAATCACTTCAAAGGCTAAATTTGAAGAAATATAGCTTCTCAAGCAAAGGGAAACCACAAAGCTTTCTACAGCTAGGTCCTTACCCTCATGAGAAATACACAACAATGTGCAGAACGTATTGTAAATGGCATCACCCACACCGAACTAGAGGCCATTGCCAACCTTTTGGCAGACAGGCTCAGCTCAAATTTCTTCCACCATACCCCACGATAGTCCAAAGGAAATAGAGCACACCACAGTCCCACCAACCATTAATAGGGAACAGGTCATCAATGTACTTTCCAAGGCCAAAAACATTGCATCAGTGGACTTCAATAACATCCTGAGATGTTTAATAATAGCGTGAAACATGACCTCCCTGGTCTACTTGAATCAGTTTTCAACTGGAGCCTTCAGTCAGGTTTTGCGCCCAAGGAATGGAAGATGGCTGTAGTCATTCATCTGCATAAAGGAAGTCTAACCACTGATCTGAGTAACTACAGGCCTGTAAGTCTTATTAGCCTCATGTGTAAGGCCATGGAAAGAATCATCATGGACATGATAAATGAGGACATAGGTAACCTGCAAATACTGGATCCATCACAGTTTGGCTTTGTTAAAGGAAGGTCATGCCTACTAAATCTGGTGGACTTTTTTGAGAGGGTAACCATAGCACTGGATGAAGGTAAGACTTTGCACACAGTTTATCTCAACCTGGCCAAGGCTTTTGGTACAATATCCCATTTAGGCATTATAGACAAGTTCACTAATTTAGGTATAAACCCTTTTATCATCTGCTGGTCAGGCAACAGGCTCACTGATAAGACCCAGGAAGTCAAAACAGGTGAGGCCACCTCCACCAAGAGGCCAGTCACTAACAGAGTTCCCTAGGGCTTGGTACTGGATCTACTCCTTTTTGGCAACTTTTTCTCTGAAATGGAAGCAAATGCTGAAGGTTTGTGGCTGACTAAGTCTGCAGATTATTGCAAGCAGGGGGTTATAATCAACTCCCCTGCAGACACTAGCATTCTTCAAAAAGGTCTATCTCTGACTAACAAATGGTGCCAAAGCCATGGTCTTAAACTCAGTGTTATGAAATGTGTAATTGTACTCTTTGAGAAGTCAACCATCCCTGCTAATTGCCATGTTGATAATATGCCCCTAAGAGTTGACCCAGTGGTCAGGGATCTGGCTATGCACGTAGACAAGCAGCCTTACCTTCGACCACCACATGGCCACAGTGGTGAGGAAATCCTTTTATGTTGTGCAACTTAGAAGTAACGGCATGGCATCTAGGTCCAAAGAGGTCATTATCCCACTGTACACCCCCTTATCAGACCAATCATATAGTAAAATGCTCCCTTTGGTATGTACCGGACCAGACATATGCAGCAACTAAAACAACTTCAGAGGTTCCTTACAAAAAGAATACAAGGTGTAACTAACCTGCCTTATGCAGATCACCTTAAAGCCCTTTCCTCTACTCAGTCTCCTACGGATTGCTGAGGAGAGATCTATACCTGGCTTACAAGGCAGCCACAAACCCCACACTTATGAATCTCTTACATATTTATAAGTCAGAGTATCAGAAATACAAGGTCTAGGGATCTGAATTTTGTCTGTGACTTAAACAGAATGTGCTGGAGAGAAAGATATGTCCCAGAGACTACTCCTCCTATGGAACATGCTTCCCAGCATGTGAAGCTGAGTTTGTCTATTACTGAGTTTAAGCCCAACCTAGACCAGTGGATGGAGAATAGAAAATTTACACTGGGCCTGGCACCTATGTCCCTTATAGATAGAGGTAGCTTATAAATGCCTGGCCCTCAATGTCCTATTTGGATACAGTAAATGATTATTCTTTCGGGAAAAGTTGGATAGACTTAGAAAGTCCCTCAGGTTGTTAGCCTAGCAGCAATCTATGAATCTAAAAAACAAAAAAAAGATGATGGTAGTTCCAACAAACACGTTTATTGTTAGTGCTTTCATCTACTACAATCAGTAAACTTCTTCAGACATCAACCATTCATTCACACAAGTTTAAATAGGATGTGTAACCATGACATCACTTCCTGAGATTCTTAAAGCTGAATTCCACATAAAATTCACTTGTCAATGCGAATGTTACAATTGCATCTAAAATATCAAATAAAAAATTCACTATTAATTGTGGTTATAATATATATATATATATATATATATATATATATATATATATATATATACATATATACACACAAACACAGCACAGTTATTATCTGTATAGTGATTTTAACTTTAAGAAACACTTCAGGGAACTGAATTCACTTAGACCCGGGGAAGCTTTAATCTTAGTTGCCAAAATAATTCTCTCTCCTCTAACCTTAATGGCCAAGTTCCCTCCCTAATGTCTTGTTGCACTTGCTCAATAACCATATACATATATTCATAATCAGTGTACTCCATGACATATCTAGCCAGGGCATTATTATGATTGGTTTTAGATATACTGTACTGATGTTCATAGATACATTGTTTTACAAAATGTTCCGATTTTCCTATATAGAAACTTGGGCGTAATTGGTATTGAGCCAAATATACCACACCTTTTGTTTCACATGTATATTTTCCATTGATGTTAAAAATCTTGCCACCTATTTTAAATTTTGTAGTAACGTCTATATATTTACAATAGTGGCACTGCCCACATTTTTTCATACCCCTATGAGGTATGTAAAATTTCCTTCTAGACTCTAGTAGGTTTTTCACATTCAAGCCACATTTGAAAATAATTCTAGGTGTGTCGCTCATTTTCTGATTAATTCCAGTATCTTCATTTATTAAAGCCCAATTTTTAATCAAGATATTCCTGAGTGTCCTGGCATAATTTGAAAATGGGGTAATGAAGCTCAAATTATAGCTAGTATTGGACATATTATTTCCTATAGTGACATCCTGTACTGGCTCACTCAATGTTTGGCACCTAACAGTAACAGTGTCCTGGTTTAATATTGTTGCAAAGTGCCCCACTTTTCCTTTTTAGACATCATCCACCAGCATTGTTGGATATGCTCTCTTAATAAACATCTGTCTTAAAAGTTCACATTCCTGATAATAATTGTCATCCAAAGTCACCATTCTAGCAGCTCTAACTATTTGCCCCTTTATCACAGACCTTTTTTTGGTGATTGGGGTGGGAGCTGCTATAATGTAGGAAGCTGTTCGAATATGTTGGCTTTCTATAGATGTTAGCGATATGTCTACCACTGACGCTATCCTTGGCTAGTCTCACATCAAGATATGGGACAGAGGATGTGTTTAACGATGATGTAAAGCATAAAAAGTTTGTTAATGAAGTGATTTAATTCACAAAATCATTTGCCACACTCTCATCACCTTTAATGATGACAAAAATGTCATCCAGGTATTGTGTGTACCAACAGACTTTTTCTTTAAACATATGGTTTGGAAAAAGTAGTTCCTGCTCCAAATGAGCCATAACACAGTTGGCAAAACTGCCTCCACATGGTGACCCCATTGTGATACCTTTCTCTGATGGTAGAAAGAATTGTCAAACAAAATAAAGTTGTTCGAAGGAATAATTTCCAACAAACATTCAATCAAATTAATTTCTTCAGAATCTACCCTTTTCTTTAATAAAAATTCTGTAGTCCGAGAAATACCTAATTCCTGGGGTATGTGTATAAATCACATACGTCAATAGTAAGGAAATTACACATTTCAACAAATTCTAAATTATTAATAGCTTCCAAAAAGTTCCATGAATCGGATCATATTTGTGATTCCCCATTCAGATATTTCTTAAGCTTGGAGTTTACAAGCTTAGCACAGGCATAGGTCAATGACTCCCTACAATCCACAGTGGGTCGGAGGGGTGGGTTACCTAGATCTTTGTGAATTTTAGGTGCTCCAAACATAACCGGATACCTAGGTGCTGTCATATTTAGATAGTTAAATGTATCAATATCAATAGTAGCTTCCAGAAATAAATCATTTATTATTGTTTTAACTCTCTGGTAAGCTATATTTACTTCATTCTTAGATGCACCAATATAAGCTTCGGTTTCCAGTATGTTTTTTACTCTATTGTTGTAGTCATGATCATCCATAAAAATCAACCCAACCACCTTATCTGGTTTCATTACTCTTATGCCCTGTAGTTTCAAGAATTCTAAAGCTTTTCTATCCCTGTCCATGATATTTGAACTGGTCAGGGGGTACATAGACTTATTTAAGGCTGCTCTAATGTCCATCTCACATATTTTTACAAAAAGGCTTAGGGTATTCTATAATGGTGGATTACAAATAATACTCACTCTACAGTCTTGGTTAGTATAACCATTGTTGCCCAACAAAACAGTCAAATTTAACTTACACAAGAATATCTGTAAGTCCAATAAAGTCCTGGACAAATCCGTCCGTATAGTGGGTACAAAAGATAATCCTTTTGCTAAGATATCAATCAATTCACTTGGGACATCAAAGGAAGAATAGTTATAAATCTTAAAATCCCTGGTAGAATTCATCAAGATCTTAGGTACTGTTCTCTCTGGGGATTCATTCTTTCCATCATCATGTTGTATATCCCCGACTAACGCCATCTCCGATTCTGTTTCTTCTGATGTCGTCTGGTTGTTGTACCTCCCCGTTGTTGTGCTTGCCCATTCTTCCTGCTCCTCTGAAAACCCTGGTCACCGGGTTGGCTGACATTCTTCTGCTGGTCTCTAAGATGGTCACTATGTCTCACCAATGCTTGTGCTCCTCCCTGCACTTCGGTATCTTCCATCTCCTCATTTATATCCGCCTCAGAGCTCGATCTGTCATGTTGATCACCCAGGTGTGTAGTTTCACCGTTGTATTCATTCTGAGATTTCAGGGAGTGGATAGGCCTTCCCATTATCATAGTCTCAATGAAACCAGATAAGGAGGGTGGGTTGATTTTTATGGATGATGATGATTACAAGAAGAGAGTAAAAAACAGACTGGAAACCAAAGCTTATATTGGTGCATCTAAGAATGAAGTTAATATAGCATACCAGAGAGTTAAAACAATAATAAATAATTTATTTCTGGAAGCTACTATTGATATTGATACATTTAACTATTTAAATATGACAGCACCTAGGTATCCAGTTATGTTTGGAGCACCTAAAATTCATAAAGATCTAGGTAACCCACCCTTCCGACCCATTGTGGATAGTAGGGGATCATTGACCTATGCCTGTGCTAAGCTTGTAGACTCCAAGCTTAAGAAATATCTGAATGGGGAACCACGAATATGTTCTGATTCATGGAAGTTTTTCAAAGCTATTAATAATTTAGAATTTGTTGCAACATATAATTTCTTTACTATTGACATATGTGATTTATACAAAGTCATACCCCAGGAATTAGGTATTTCTTGGACTAGAGAATTTTTATTTAAGAAAAGGGTAGATTCTGAAGAAATTAATGTGATCGAATGTTTGCTGGAAATTATTCTTTCCAATAACTTTATTTTGTTTGATAATTATTTCTACCTTCAAAAAACGGGTGTTGCAATGGGGTCACCATGTGGAGGCAGTTTTGCCAACTGTATTATGGCACATTGGGAGCAGGAACTACTTTTTCCAAACCACATGTTTAAAGAAAAGGTCCATTGATACACACGATACCTGGATGACATTTTTGTCATCATTAAAGGTGACGAGAGGGTGGCAAATGACTTTGTCAATGAAATCACTTCATTAACAAAAATGTTATGCTTTACATCATCGTTTAACACGTCCTCTATCCCTTAACTTGATGTGAGACTAGCCAAGGATAGCATCAATGGTGGATATATTGCCAACATCTGTAGAAAGCCAACATATTTGAAGAGCTTCCTACATTATAGCAGCTCCCACCCCAATCACCAAAAAAGGTCTGTGATAAAGTGGCAAATAGTTAGAGCTGCTAGAATGGTGACTTTGGATGACGATTATTATCAGGAATGTGAACTTTTAAGACAGATGTTTATTAAGAGGGCATATCCAACAATGTTGGTGGATAACGTCATTAAGGAAGTCACCAAAAAAGGGAAGCGAGGCACTTTGCAGCAATATTAAACCAGGGCACTGTTACTGTTAGGTGCCAAACATCAAGTGAGTCAGTACAGGATGTCACTATAGGACATAATATGTCCAATACTAGGTATAATTTGAGCTTCATTACCCCATTTTCAAATGATGCCAGGACACTCAGGAATATCTTGATTAAAAATTGGGCTTTAATAAATGAAGATACTGGAATTAATCAGAAACTGGGTGACACACCTAGAATTATTTTCAGTTGTGGCTTGAATTTGAAAAACCTACTAGAGTCTAGAAGGAAATCTTGCATAACTCATAAGGGTATGAAAAAATGCAGGCACTGCTACTATTGTAAATATATAGAAGTTACTACAAAATATAAAATAGGTGGCAAGATTTTTAACATCAATGGGAAATATGCATGTGAAACAAAAGGTGTGGTCTATTTGGCTCAATACCAGTTATGCCCAAGTTTCTATACTGGAAAAACGGTACGTTTTGTAAAACAATGTATCCATGAACATCACTACAATATGTCTAAAACCAATCATAACAATGCCCTGGCTAGACAGGTTATGGAGTATCCTGATCATGAATTCCGATATATGGTTATTGATCAAGTGCAACAAGACATTAGGGAAGGAACTTGGTCATTAAGGTTAGAGGAGAGAGAATTATTAAACTAATATTTAATTAATTTAATTTAATTATTATTAAACTAAGATTAAATGCCCAAGCTTCCCCGGGTCTAAATGAATTGAGTTCCCTGAAGTGTGTATTAAAGTTAAAATCACTAGACAGATAACCGTGTTGTGTGTGTGTGTGTGTGTGTGTGTGTGTGTGTGTGTGTGTGTGTATATATATATATATATATATATATATATATATATATATATATATATATATATATACATTATATATTATTTATAATCACACTTAATAGTGATTTTTTTATTTGATATTTTAGATGCAGTCATAACATTCGCATTGACAAGTGAATTTTATGTGCAATACAGCTTTAAGAATCTCAAGAAGTGATGTTGTGGTTACACATCCTATTTAAACTTGTGTGAATGAATGGAAGAAGTTTACTGATTGTAGTAGACGAAAGCGGTAACAATAAATGTGTTTGTTGGAATTATCATCATCTGTTTTTTGTTTTTGAAGTTCGTTTTAATATTTAGTTGGTTTTAATCTATGAATCCAATTAAATAAGCTACATTGCATAATAATACACACACACACACACACACACACACACACACACACACACACACACAGTAGACTAACCATGAGTTTTGAAATTTGCTGTTATACTTTTGGAGGTCTTTGCCCACAGCCCCCTACAACTTAAATACACTTCTTATCAGATTACTGTACCAAAAAAAATGGAGAATAATTGGAGGTACCGCAATCTCAACGTTACTATACACTTCCATGTTTGTACCTATTTTTTCACTGTCTTGAGAGCCACAATTACTGCCTCTGTACATTCACCAGGTACCTCTCAAAGGTTATCTACTAAATCCAAGGTTGCAGAAACATTGAGAAAAAGGAAAAATTAAACAAAAGGAAAAACTCATAATTTCCCTTTTCTCATATGACATGCATCTTTAGAGACAGTAAAAACATTTGTTCTAAAGTTACATTCAATTCACTGTAGCATGATCCCTGCAAGATTTAACTTAATGATACATAAAAAAAAATCAAGAATCAGCAACATTATGTAACAAAATGTAGTGCAGCCTGCAATAATCGAGCAGTGATACAATTATGCACTATAGTGGTGTGTATCCTTAGCTCACATGAGCTGAACTGCAAGACTTTATGGCTATTTCATTGTTTTTGTTATACTTCCACATGACATGAAATGCCTTATTATTTATGCAATTAAGGAAGTAAGTCGAAATAGAACAATGATGCAACATGGAAGGAAAACAAAAATGCCCTATGCCTATCGCACAGTCTGGCTGTTTATCCAGAGAGACACCAAAAATATAAATATATTTCTGTATTTTCCTACATAATAGAAATATATCAACAACATATGCATAATGAAAACCCAGAACTGTATGACTAGGGCTACTGTAAAACAAATAGAAGTCTACTGCAGGTTTCATATTTTGTGCCTCATCATAGGATACTTAATTCTATATAAGAGGGTTTAGAAACAGCTGTGGTTATATGTATGCCATGCTAAAGTTTGCAAAAGCTACTAAAAATAGTACAGGGGAAGGAAACCATTTCATGATGTTAATGGAGTTAAGAGACAATGCAAGGTTCTAACCAAGTCACAGCAGAATTGAACATTGAAAGACATTTTCAAAGAATTATTCCATATTTCGGGTGTTTCTCCTGTTATACTGGTGATATCTGCTTTTTAATGACATTCCTCCAGAATCTTTTGACATGGTTGAAGGGCATGGATGCTTAACTGGGAGAGGAGGAGGTGAAATAAAAGAGCAGGTAGCAATCATGTTTAAAACAGGAATGGGGAGACATAATATATTATTTCTAATACTGCAATACACAGCACTGTGTCACCTGTTCAGAAATATACCTGCGTAATATATTGTCTTTGAGCTAGGCCTTCACATAAAGATATAACTTTAGTTTGTCTATCAGTTTCATATCTAACTAGGAATGATGATATCAGCTATCTATAAATTCTGTTTCTGCAAAATAAATGCCAGCCTTCCAAAACCTACAGCTGATCATCACATTATGGTTTGTGAAACAACAGGACACCACAAATGATGATCGTGTTATTTTTGCATGTCGCAAACTATGATTGTGTCATCCATGCAGACTTTCTTGCCTGAAGTATTTTTTCCTGAAACCAAAATAAGGAAATTATATAATTTTCCAAAAAAGAGAAGTTTGAAGCATCATGAGGTATATTACAACATACATTGTTTAACTGTAAAGTCATCCTTACTTAAAAGTATAAAGAAAGTTAAACATTATCTGATATCTTTAAATAGAATGGTGAATGCTTAAAAAATACACTTACTTACTCTGATGGATGCACGTGGGTGTTTTTAGTTCTTATACAATCCAGAAACTATAAAGGGTACAATGAACCCTAAACATTATCATGTTGCAGTATATATTGCATAGGAAAAGAATCACCCTAGAGATTCTGTATCATTTTAACCCACATGATTCTCTGATCGTGATCAGCTTCTTTTTTTATAATACTTGGGAACTCTTTGGGAGAGTAGAGACATTTTTTTTAACTTCTAAGTACCATTCAATTTGCACTGGACCTTATTCTGTTCAGGTATGGTGCTCCTAAGTTCCAGTACCTCTCAATGCCACAGACACTATATGCAGCTCTTTACCCAAGTGTTTAATATCGCTGGGCAGGTGTCAGTGGCATTCCCCATTCTGGCAGTGATAGCACTTCCATGGGAGGTGAGACAGTGTATGTTCTGGTGTCAGTGGCATTCTTCATTCTGGCAGTGATAGCGCTTCCATGGGAGGTGAGACAGTGTATGTTCTGGTGTCAGTGGCATTCCCCATTCTGGCAGTGATAGCGCTTCCATGGGAGGTGAGACAGTGTATGTTCTGGTGTCAGTGGCATTCCCCATTCTGGCAGTGATAGTGCTTCCATGGGAGGTGAGACAGTGTATGTTCTGGTGTCAGTGGCATTCCCCATTCTGGCAGTGATAGCACTTCCATGGGAGGTGAGACAGTGTATGTTCTGGTGTCAGTGGCATTCCCCATTCTGGCAGTGATAGTGCTTCCATGGGAGGTGAGACAGTGTATGTTCTGGTGTCAGTGGCATTCCCCATTCTGGCAGTGATAGCACTTCCATGGGAGGTGAGACAGTGTATGTTCTGGTGTCAGTGGCATTCCCCATTCTGGCAGTGATAGCACTTCCATGGGAGGTGAGACAGTGTATGTTCTGGTGTCAGTGGCATTCCCCATTCTGGCAGTGATAGCGCTTCCATGGGAGGTGAAACAGTGTATTTTCTGGTGTCAATGGCATTCTCCATTCTGGCAGTGATAGCACTTCCATGGGAGGTGAGACAGTGCATGTTTTGGTGTCTGTGACATTCTCCATTCTGGCAGTGATAGCACTTCCTTGGGAGGTGAGACTGTGTATGTTCTGGTGTTAGTGGCATTCTCCATTCAGGCAGTGACAGCGCTTCCATGGGAGGTGAGACAGTGAATGTTCTGGTGTCAGTGGCATTCCCCATTCTGGCAGTGATAGCACTTCCATGGGAGGTGAGACAGTGTATGTTCTGGTGTCAGTGGCATTCCCCATTCTGGCAGTGATAGTGCTTCCATGGGAGGTGAGACAGTGTATGTTCTGGTGTCAGTGGCATTCCCCATTCTGGCAGTGATAGTGCTTCCATGGGAGGTGAGACAGTGTATGTTCTGGTGTCAGTGGCATTCCCCATTCTGGCAGTGATAGCGCTTCCATGGGAGGTGAGACAGTGTATGTTCTGGTGTCAGTGGCATTCCCCATTCTGGCAGTGATAGTGCTTCCATGGGAGGTGAGACAGTGTATGTTCTGGTGTCAGTGGCATTCCCCATTCTGGCAGTGATAGCACTTCCATGGGAGGTGAGACAGTGTATGTTCTGGTGTCAGTGGCATTCCCCATTCTGGCAGTGATAGCACTTCCATGGGAGGTGAGACAGTGTATGTTCTGGTGTCAGTGGCATTCCCCATTCTGGCAGTGATAGCGCTTCCATGGGAGGTGAAACAGTGTATTTTCTGGTGTCAATGGCATTCTCCATTCTGGCAGTGATAGCACTTCCATGGGAGGTGAGACAGTGCATGTTTTGGTGTCTGTGACATTCTCCATTCTGGCAGTGATAGCACTTCCTTGGGAGGTGAGACTGTGTATGTTCTGGTGTTAGTGGCATTCTCCATTCTGGCAGTGATAGCACTTCCATGGGAGGTGA
>NC_056732.1:1601645601-1601653101 GCF_019279795.1 Protopterus annectens
TTCTCCCAAGTTAGGTATACCAGAACATGTCAGATATTTGGGATGCATGGCTAAGCTTAAAAAGGCCCCCCTGGTCATTAGCCTTCTACACAACTATGAACCAATGAACTCAATAGGACATTTTTATAGTTTAAGAAGCTGCTGTTTTGCTAGGTGGGAGGAAGACAGCACCTTAGGAAGGATGGAAACTTCATATGCCACTATCTTAAGAGCTTAAGACTCTGCTTCAGTATCAGCAAGAGTGAAGAGATATGCTTTACTTTTTAAGGAAACAGTCTGGTTTTGCATTATATATTTATTTATTTATCTTTGACAAATCAAGTGACCTCCATTATGAAAGGAAATCATCACTGCTTATTTGTGCTGATAGTAATCGAAAAGAAATGCATGTAGATAAATAAGCGTTTTAAAGATGCATGTAGCTCAAACCCAGACCCCAGAAGAAACTCAACATGCTTCTTCAATATGGGTGAATTCTAGAATAAATATTTATTTATTTCATATTTGTTAACTGGGAAAGTCCGACTTGGAACGAAGCCAATTTTCAGCAGAGGCCCGGGGAGAAACACACCAGACACGTCTTTGTAACATGGGAGGAAAGAAACCAGAGCACCCGTAGGAAACCCCACACGAACACAAGGAGGACATGCAGGTAATCCTATGGGCTAGGCTTGTAAAGGCTCCATGGCCATTAATCTAGTACACACCTATGAACCTATGAACTCCACACAGAAGGCACTCTAGCCGAGAATCGAACTGGAGAACCTATTGCTGTGAGGCGACAACGAGACTGCTGCACCACTGCGCCATCCAATATGTGTTGCTCATACCTATCAACTGTCACTGATTTTTGGGATATCTTTGATTTTATTACAGAATTTGCATTTAATTACTGAAATTAATCTGCAAAAAAACATTAGATCACATGATCTTTAAGAAATATTAGATCTCATGCTCTTTAAGAAACATTCGATCTCATGCTCTTTCAAAGATGAGCTTTATGCAGCATATGAGCAACAGTTTGTGCAGAATGGGCAACCAGGACCCCGTGAGCTAAAGAAGCTGCCAAAGCAAGCTTGACTCACCACGTCTCCTATTCTTTACATTATGCCATATGAAGGAATGATAAATCATCCTGTGGGTATTTTTTAAGAATTCTTATTAATTTGAGTTTAGCCTAAGGAACAAAAGTGTTTGGATAACAGTTTTTAGTTCAAGTTTCAAAGATCAAGATCCCAAGGAAATTTACAGATCTTCTGTTTGCTGCATAGACTCTGAGAAGCTCCAGTCCCTTCCGATCCCACAGGAATAATATGAGGTTTACTCACTGGTGTCATTAGTCAGCTCTGTATGGACAGTGCTCCAGGTATATGTGGATGAAGCAAACATTCATAGGTATATGTTAGGCTAATGACAGCCACGGTCTTTATAAGCCTAGTCGCACAGTCCAACCCAATTGTGTCCCTGTGTAACATGAGCATCTACTTGGAGGGGGTATGTTAATTAACAGGTTGCTAAAAGTTTAGTGGGGGATGGTATGTTAGTTAGGGAGTCAGCCTCTATCAAATAGAGAATGAAAACACACAGAATCAGCACCAGCACCTCTGTCTTTATTAAGGTTACAGTGATCTGGTACCTCAGCAATTTGCCTTCAGGGATCAAAGTAACATAATGCGCAACGTCTTTTTATACATCCAAGCAAACAGCAATTAATGATGCAAAATCCAATTAAAGAATTAAAGAATAAAGCATTATAAAACACAGCAACAAAATCCCTGCAAACAAAAACTTCCAATACATTAATATCAAACATTATAATTATAAATATTTTATATTTTACAGACATTTACCTTTAATACTTGTGTACTTAAATCTAAACACTTTACATCTAAACATGTATTTCCTGATTTAAACCTAAGGGAAATAAAGTCCGATATCTAAAAGTGAACTTAGTTTCCAACTCCAATAATTTTCCTATAAAGACACTTAGTTTCACTTTAGGTAAGAAAGGTTTGACAAGTACACAATAAAAAGTCCAGAATCAGTACCACCATGTATAGCAACAAAATGCTTATTATAAGCATTAACGTGCATAGTATAATGTTTGATATTAATGTATTGGAAGTTTTTGTTTGCAGGGATTTTGTTGCTGTGTTTTATAATGTTTAATTATTTAATTAAATTGGATTTTGCATCATTAATTGCTGTTTGCTTGGATGTATAAAAAGACATTGTGCATTATGTTACTTTGATCCTTGAAGGCAAATTGCTGAGGTACCAGATCGCCGTAACCTTAATAAAGTTGGAGGTGCTGGTGCTGATCCTGTGTGTTTTCATTGTTTATAGAGGTAGACGTTGGAGGCTGTGTTTTATGTTTATCAAATAGAGACATGAGGGCCAGATCTGGGGTGAATTTTCAATTTCTCACCCAACGGTCAAGGTTATATTTGAATAGAGTTAAGGACGGACTCAGCTTCACATGGATGGACAGCCTATTCCAGAGTGTGGGATCCTTTGAGATACATATCTGTCTTGCCAGAATATTCTATTTATGTCACAAGCAACGTTTAAGTCCTTGGATCTAGTGTTTCTGGTGCTATTTGTTTTGCAGCTGTGCAAAAGGTTCATCAGGGTTGGATATGAGGATGTCTTATATGTCAGGCATAGATCACATTTCAGTAACCTGCAGAAGACAGAGTATAGTGACTAGGCATTAATGTGACCAGTATAGGACAATGAGTAATACCCTGGATTCTCTTGGTGAGGAACCTCTGTGGGAGTTCTAACTGTTGCTTATGCCTGGTCAGGTACATGCCTAAGGGTGCATTGTACTCAATGACAGATCTGATAAGGGCTGATTAAAGTGGTAATATAACATTTTTGGATGTGGATGCTATACCCTTATGTGTAAGTTGGGCAACACAGAATTATTTTCTTACTACCTTGGCTACATATGGGAGGGTGGCGTAATGGTTAAGGTGTTTACCTTAGCAGCACAAGGTGCAGGGTTTGATTTTCATAGGGGGTAATTGGTTAGGCTCAAAATGGTCCATGAGGGCAGATAGCCTAGTACTAATCTATGAATCTATGAATCTATATTAATTAAAGGCCTGATACTGTCTACATTGCTCCCAGACCCCTAAATACTGGGTCACTCTTAGGGGTGTTTTATCAATGGAGTAAGTAAAAGGCACTATAATGCACTTCTTGTCACTGAGTTTCAATCTGTGGGTTTGGCACCAGTCATTTGTCTGAGTTAGACCCTTTTGCAAGATGTTAGTGTCATGGGAAAATCTATGATAGCTCCCAATTTGCAGTCATCTGCAAACTTGGTGAACTAGAGTCCCTTGACATTAGCTTTGACCTTCAAGAATTAGATGGCAAACAGGAGCAGGTCCCATACTGAGACCTGATGTACTCCTCTGGTGACTGGACATTTGGGGACGGTGGTCTAACCAGTCCTGGCTTCTTGGGTTCTATCTACGAGCCAGCTGGGAATCCAGTGAGTTATGTATGGATTTATGTTTAGTTCAGTAATTATGTCAATAACACCTGAGTGGGGTATTACAGTGAACACCTTAGCCAGGTCTAGGTAGGCAGTATGCACCGTTTTACCCACATCTGTTGCTTTGATGACCCTCTCAAAGAAGTCTACCAGGTTAAGTAGGCATGATCATCCTTTGACAAAACCATACTGGGATGGTCCAGTGTCTGTAGGTTGCCAATGTCTTCTTTGTTGATCATGTCCATAATGATTTCTTCCTTGGTTTTACATTACAGACTCGACAAACTAATGGGTCTGCAGTTTTCATGGGTCAGCTGATGGTACACCCTTGTGAAGAGGGGTAACCATTGCAGTCCGCCATTCATGTGTTACGTCACCTGTTTTGAGTTTGTAGTTGAAAAGTGACTCAAGTGGTCCTGGTGGGTCATTTTTCAAGTTATTTAGGATGCAGCCTGAGATATTTCACAAAAACCCTATATAGCCGTGTAAATGGCTCCATAGAGGCTTCTGTACCTACCAGAAGTAAACCTAAAACAACCCCAAAAAGCAAACCACACTGATGGAATCCTAACCTTAACAGCATACATAACAAAAGGAAAAAAGTCATGGCTAAAATCAGAAAAAGCAGCTTTCACAATGACAAGATCTCACTAGTTAAACTAAACAGGAAATTTAGAGGGCTTATTAAATGCAACAAGGCCAATTACAAGGGTAAAGACACATTACAAGGGTAAAGACAACCACAAGGCTTTCTACAACTATGTCAGAAACCTTAAAGCTAACACCCAACAGTGTGCTGAACTGGTTTTAAATGGCACCACCTTCATTGAGCAGAGTGACATAATGAATCTGCTGGCTGAGAAATTCAGCTCTAACCTCACCTCCCCCTTCTCTACCTGCCTCCCCCATGAAATCTCTACTAGCATAACCCCCCAACTATTATCATAGAGCAGGTCATGGCACTACTTGCCAATGCCAAAAACACAGCCTCAGCAAATGCTGCCATGACCTGTTCCATGATAATAGTTGGGGAGTTATGCTAATCATGTCATGTACACTTCTGTGTACACATCGCGGTATTCTTTTCTGATTCAGGAACCACCTTAACTCTGCTTTAGAAAGAAGATGTGTAGCACTATGTAAACTGGTCATGTGGCTGTGCTGAATGCTGATGAGTCATTCCAGGGAAGAGGCACATGCTAATTAACTATACTCTCTCTCTCTCTCGCTCTCTCGCTCTCGCTCTCTCGCTCTCTCTCTCACACTCTCTTGTGGGACTACCTCCAAGATGGCATCTG
This sequence comes from Protopterus annectens, assembly GCF_019279795.1. NCBI lineage: Eukaryota > Metazoa > Chordata > Ceratodontiformes > Protopteridae > Protopterus > Protopterus annectens. Next base: position 1,601,650,405 of record NC_056732.1, read on the forward strand.
CACAACTGAGCAATTCAAGAAATTGCTCAGCTGTGTAGGTCAACATGGCCATTCCCACCTCATTACAGTACTGGACATGGTCAAAAGGTCCTGTTCAACTACCTGCCATGACCACAGTACATGGATTGGGATGGGAGAGCCACTGGCCACGAACTGCCTTAACAGCACCAACAGCATTGTGGGGATTGGGGTGGAGGAATTCACTAGACACCAGAGATTACACTTAATGGAAGTACCAACAGCAGTGCAGTGAGCGAGGGGGTGGGGACACCAGACACCAAGGAAATATGTAAAACTGCATTGCCTTAATGGCATCTATTTCAAGACAGGAATCATGGGGTGGGGGGAACCATGGGAGAGCAGATAGGTCAGGGGCAGGTATAGGGACTTTGGTGTGTGTGTTCATGTTTTCTCTACTTGCGTGTGGGAGAATGACTGCAGGGGAGATCCACTGCCTAGATGATAAGCAGTTTGCTGCCATGACGTGCAGATCAGCAATGATCTGTACATCGTAGTAGTAAATACGATTTAGAGACATGCAAATTAGCTGATGATTAGGTCTTACCTTATCATGGCTAACGTGTCTCTGAACTGAAAATCTGACAAGCCCTTTTTAGGAAAAGCTGCATGGCTCCTTGTAGGCCCTTTAATGAATCCATGGGAATATATGAGTCATATCAAAATTAGGAAAAAAATTTAAATATTATTTGTAGCAATGGTCATTAAATATATATATATTAATGGTGTATACTTAACTTAAAATATCATTAGATTTTACCATATGAACTATCTTAAGAGAATGTATTTGCACTTTTATCCCAAGGAAGAAGCTGTTATAGAAACATTTATCAAAACCACATTTTTGTAGAATAGCTAGAATTTCTTTTCAGATCATACAATTTGTGAAGTAGTGAATAGTCATATTTCTTATTTCAGTCTTCGTGTTTCTTTTTCTAAAGCAACATATGCTGATATATATAATATATATCAGACAGGCTGACTTACTTATAATGTAAATAATTTACATAATATACTAATGTCAAAGACATCCCAGTCACTTATATTATCATACTATTAAGAGGAAGTTGGAGAGGGAACAGGGGAACTCAGTGGGGGAATATGTGAAAGAAGACATTAAAATGCAAATGCTTAGAGGACATTTAATATTTAAAAAGTTGCACAATCAGTTCTGTTTTCTTAGAATAAGATAGTTACTAGAGTAAATGAATGAAAGGAAGGATAAACATAATAAGAAGAGTGCAGATGGGCAGATTTCCTAATGTACAAATAGAACATAGTTTTATGTGAGTTTTAAGTAATTAATTCTTTATTTTCTAATGTTATTTATAAATGTCTTTGTCTTCTTACCTTTCTAGCAGATGGCATGTACACAATGATATATTTATATTTATTTAAATATTTACCTTTTTAAATCTTTGTGAACAATGAATATCTCAAATATTTTATAACTGATGTCAAGGGATTTAGTAACTTAGTTTTAAATTCACTGATGTATAATAAAGAGCTATTAGCATGTTTATTAAAATATCAGATGGCAAATATTTTTATGAACAATAAGATGACCTTATTGACATTTGAAAAACATATAGCTTGGAAATGGTAACAAATATATTTAGGGAAGGGCTATTTTGTAAGTATTTAATTTTCCTTTTTTAGATGAATATTGTAACATGACATTGGAAACATTCTTTAGCAGGTGATTATAAGATACAGTTTAAGTATATATATATATATATATATATATATATATATATATATATATATATATATATGGTAATGTCAGGTTTAGCTAAAACAAAATATTTTATATAATTTATGTTCCCATTCTTTTCTGCTTGTAGCTATTTCTCCTTTTTTCTATTTCTTTATATATTTTAATTGGTATATCTCTGGTTTTATATCTATTGCTTATTAATTAATATATATTTTTAACATTTTGTTTACTTTTAGCAGATCTGCTTTCCTTTATATTATATTAATCCATTCTTAATTTTCATTTCTGTAGATGCATATGTGACTAGTTGGCTTAGTGTACAGCTAGGTAGTTAGTCTTGAGTTATGTAAGTTAGTTGACAGTTTATTTAAGATTGCCTTGGGATTTCCTAACTGCACTAGGATCATAAGTAACTAGGATTTTGTCGGTGTGGTTTGTTTTCATTTATATAAATGCATGATTGCTTATAAGTGATGGTTTAATAAAAATGTTTCTTGTTTAAAAAGAAGGGGCAGGAATTGAATAATTTATATAATGTTGCTTAGGTTATATGATATATAGCAATATATGTGAAGTATAATGTTTGCTAATGTTAATTTAATATAGTTTGATTACTTTTGTATAAATGTAAATTTTCCTGTATCACAAGTGATAATTCAATAAAAGGTGTTAAAAAAAGAACTGTTTTATTTACTTTTAATATGTTAACATGAGGTCTCATTGTTGATATGTCATTAAAATATTCATTCATTTTCCAGGACCCAATCGTATTTGACTTTCTGTTTGTTTGTAAAACTAGTGGCTTTACAAATAATCATGCTAGAGACCTAAATTTGCAACGAAACATAAACAAGACGTGTTGGAAGGTTAGGTTACTTACTCAACACATTCCCAGCTTCTAGAATAAGTTTCCACTACAGGTCAAGGAAAACACTACTTTGTCTCCCTCTAAGACTTGTTTT
>NC_056732.1:1601658101-1601703101 GCF_019279795.1 Protopterus annectens
CTTCACAAAGGAGGTCCCTCTATCAACCTTTCTAACTATATGCCTATAATTCCCAAAATCTTACAAAAATGCCTACACAAACAGACTCTAAACCACCTTCTAACACATAACCTGCTATCTTCTACTCAACATGGTTTCCACCCCAAACACAGCACCAACACTGCCCTATTAAGTTTCACCAATACTGTTAACCAACTCAAAAATAATAACCATATTGTTTCTGCCACCTTCCTTGATATGTCAGAAGCCTTTGACACTATATCCCATACTCCTTAACAAACTTACCTCTCTAAACTTCAGCTCTAATACAATTCAGTGGTTCCATAGCTATCTCTCCAGCCACAAACAAGCCACCTTATGGGAAAATAAACTATCTCCTCTTTTGCCCATCTCTGTAGGCACCCCTCAAGGCTCCATCTTAGGCCCACTTCTCTTTACTATCTTTACCAATGATCTCTATACTGCAGCATCACCTACCTCTATCATTCAATATGCAAATTATGCTTCCCTTATTTGCTCTGCCCTCTCAATAAATGAACTCCAAGCAAAGTCCCAGACTGCCCTTAATAACATTGAAAAAGACTTCTCTGAACATCCAACTGATTCTAAATCCAAACAAGACTAAATTTATGATATTTTCTAACTCCTCCAGTAAAAAAAACAACAAAACCATCTCTCTCTATCTTTGCCTCCAATGGTACAAAAATCAAACCTGTTGAATATACTAAACTCCTTGGCATTACCCAAGACTGTAACCTAAAATTTGACAGACACATTGCTTCAACAATCAAAAAAGTCCACACAAAATTAGGTGCTCTATACAGGGCTAAACCATATATTTCTTACCATGCTAAAATAGCAACTGCCAGAACACACTTACTATCCACCCTTCTCTATTGTTCACAAGTCTTTAAAAACCTTAGAAAATCTGATCTGAATGGCATAGAAGCTTGCTATAATAAAATTGACAGATTTTCCACTAACTTTTCCCATAGAGCTCACCATTATACAGCCCTTTAGAAACTAAACTGGATTGAACTCTCAAACTTATAAGCCCTAAACTAACTAAAAACAGCCCACATGATTATTCATAACCCTGACTATTGCCCAGCCTTATCTAACCTTGTACAGTCCTATTTCAACCTCACCTCACTCAGGCCTGCTGGAAAAAACTTGCTCAAAGTTGTCAAAACCCACAATGCTTATGGTGATTCTTTATACAACTACTCAAAAGCCAAAACTTGAAATTCCCTTCCTCAGCATTTGCTATCTATAACCAATACCCGTAGCTTCAAACAGCTCCTTACAAACTACTCCAATCACTAGCTATGCTCCTGTACTACCCCTGGCTAAGCATACAGACTTCCTGTCTACTGTGTCTCCACTTATGAAACTCAATATTGTCTGTTTAAATTGTTGTTTGGTTGATATTACGTTTGACTCTTTTTTTATGGCTTGAAGTGTGAATCTCTGAACCTTGTAAAAAATTGTTTTTACTCTTTACTATATTTTTATGTAAACTTTCATAGATATCTTTGTAATACTTGAACTTGCAATACCAATGTATAAATTTTGTAAACATTTTGGGAGCTTTTCTCCCCAGGTCTCCACTGAAAACAGGCTTCTGTTTTAGCCCAGTCTGATATTACCTGATTACCAAATGTAAATAAATAAATAAATAAAATATATAGATAGAGAAAAAGAGCGAGAGTTACTTTCTTTACTGGAGTGTGCTGAAGAGATACCACCTCAGTCTACTGTTTTCAGTTACAGAGAGTAGTAATAAAGTAAACCATCTGCATTCAGAGTGATACTGATAAAATACTGATTAATTATGGAAACCTTAAGATAACACAGCAACAGCAAAAGATAATTGGTTATTTAGCAGAGATAGTTAAAGTAAAATGTGCAAATGACCTTCACCCTGTAGCACTGGGATTGATTCTGTCACCTTCCACTTTTTTATTTATTTATTGACATTCATTAACCGGGTTGGTCCAGCTGGGCTTGTGGCCCATCTTCAGTGGAGACCTGTGGAGAAAAGCTCAAAAAAAAAAAAAAATACAAACAGTTTACAGAGAATCAAACATTTGAGTCAAAAATATGGTCAAAATATTTCCTCGCTCCATGCTCCAAGCTCTCCTAGATGTCCACTTATTTGACATCCTATGTCTAACAGAAACATGGTTAAAACCTGCAACTAAAGATAATGAAGTCATCCCACCTGGTTAGAATATCCTGAGACTAGACCCCACAGCCAAGAAGGGAGGGGGATAGCAATCCTTAACAAAACAGGGTTACAAGTTACTTCTTCAGACCTTAAACCACCTCTAGACAATAATGCCGAAATCCTTATTTCTAAGATTCAGCTCAATACTTGTAAATCCATATATGTCATCTGTATCTACTTTCCTCCTGGTTATAACATAAACACCCTCGAAAATATCCTTAGCTGGCTTTCTAAAAATCTCCCACAAGAAACTATAGTCCTCGGTGACTTTAATATCGACTGGAAGTGCTGTAGTACTGAACACCCTACTACCCATATTAACCTATATAGCTTTTATCAAACTATTACTTCTCCAACCAGGATTAACAAACCCAATAATAAAGTACCTTAGAGTGGATTCTCACAAATAAACCTCATCAAACATACAAAGTAGGGACCCTCCCAGATGATTTAAGTGACCACTCAGTGACCTACATTATCAGGCATAAGATCAATATTACCTACCCAAGTACATTCAGGACAATACAGACCAAAAAACATTTTAACCCTGAACTTCTCCAAAGTGAACTTAAGGCATGAAATTGGTCACCAGTAAAATTCCTCCCACTTGATGAAGCCGTAAAATACTTTAATTCCAAATTCTTAGCCATCCTAAACCACCATGCACCAACACGCTCTATCAGAAATAAGACTAAACCTGCCCCATGGCTCTCAAAAGAAACCAGGCAAAAAAATTCCTTCTTAGAAACAAATCCTGGGCTAAATGGCATACTACTAAAAACCAAACAGACCAACTAAAATTTAGACAACTGAGAAATAATGCAAAAAAAGCTATTCTCTTAGATAAAAGTAACTTCTACTTCCAACTCCAGCAAACTCAGCAAAATAAACCACAAAAGTTTTGGACAAGCATTAACAGACTTCTACACCCAGGCCAATCCATCACACCATTTTTCACACTGAGCTGATCGAAGGAAAGACACTGAGGAAACTCGGAGCTATAATATATAGCATTAAGTATCCTGTTTTTTTGTTTATTTTGTTCTTTATTTCTTTGTTATTTATAGCACTTTGTGTACTGTGTATTTTTCCAGCTAGTTTCACTGTGTGTGAGGTATTAACTGGAAATTGTCCACTTTTATTAAGCATCTGTTGGGTTGTTTGTTTCTGATAACTTGTTGCAGTTAAACTCTTTTTCTAGAGGCTCCTTTAGCTGTTTAAAACTTTCATTTAAAGGCTCACTGCTGCTTTTCAGCTGTGAGAAACATTTCTGAAGTTTGTTCTAAGTAGTGGGGATATTTGTAGCATTTCCATATTCAGGCTTGTATCTGGGCCTAGTGTTTGTGGAGGCTGTGTGTCTGAGCACATATTCAGGGACATCTTGGTTTAGCCAAAGCCATCAGGCATTTCAGTGAGAGAGAATTGTTTGAGGTCATTGGCTGACTGAGGTCACCTGGACTACAGCTTAGACTAAGCACCTCATTGGTTCTTTTGAGATTTCTTTCTTAAAAGCTGTCTCAGGTTTCAACTTTCTGTTACCTAAGAAGTTCAGTTGTGAGTGTTCTGCCATTTCACACTGAGCTGATCGAAGGAAAGACACTGAGGAAACTCGGAGCTATAATATATAACATTAAGTATCCTGTTATTTGTTTATTTTGTTCTTTATTTCTTTGTTATTTATAGCACTTTGTGTACTGTGTATTTTTCTAGCTAGTTTCACTGTGTGTGAGGTATTAACTGGAAATTGTCCACTTTTATTAAGCATCTGTTGGGTTGTTTGTTTCTGATAACTTGTTGCAGTTAAACTCTTTTTCTAGAGCCTCCTTTAGCTGTTTAAAACTTTCATTTAAAGGCTCATTTCTGCTTTTCTGATGTGAGAAACATTTCTGAAGTTTGTTCTAAGTAGTGGGGATATTTGTCGCATTTCCATATTCAGGCTTGTATCTGGGCCTAGTGTTTGTGGAGGCTGTGTGTCTGAGCACATATTCAGGGACATCTTGGTTTAGCCAAAGCCATCAGGCATTTCAGTGAGAGAGAATTGTTTGAGGTCATTGGCTGACTGAGGTCACCTGGACTACAGCTTAGACTAAGCACCTCATTGGTTCTTTTGAAATTTCTTTCTTAAAAGCTGTCTCAGGTTTCAACTTTCTGTTATCTAAGAAGTTCAGTTGTGAGTGTTCTGCCATTTCACACTGAGCTGATCGAAGGAAAGACACTGAGGAAACTCGGAGCTATAATATATAACATTAAGTATCCTGTTATTTGTTTATTTTGTTCTTTATTTCTTTGTTATTTATAGCACTTTGTGTACTGTGTATTTTTCTAGCTAGTTTCACTGTGTGTGAGGTATTAACTGGAAATTGTCCACTTTTATTAAGCATCTGTTGGGTTGTTTGTTTCTGATAACTTGTTGCAGTTAAACTCTTTTTTCTAGAGGCTCCTTTAGCTGTTTAAAACTTTCATTTAAAGGCTCACTGCTGCTTTTCAGCTGTGAGAAACATTTCTGAAGTTTGTTCTAAGTAGTGGGGATATTTGTAGCATTTCCATATTCAGGCTTGTATCTGGGCCTAGTGTTTGTGGAGACTGTGTGTCTGAGCACATATTCAGGGACATCTTAGTTTAGCCAAAGCCATCAGGCATTTCAGTGAGAGAGAATTGTTTGAGGTCATTGGCTGACTGAGGTCACCTGGACTACAGCTTAGACTAAGCACCTCATTGGTTCTTTTGAGATTTCTTTCTTAAAAGCTGTCTCAGGTTTCAACTTTCTGTTACCTAAGAAGTTCAGTTGTGAGTGTTCTGCCATTTCACACTGAGCTGATCAAAGGAAAGACACTGAGGAAACTCGGAGCTATAATATATAACATTAAGTATCCTGTTTTTTGTTTATTTTGTTCTTTATTTCTTTGTTATTTATAGCACTTTGTGTACTGTGTATTTTTCTAGCTAGTTTCACTGTGTGTGAGGTATTAACTGGAAATTGTCCACTTTTATTAAGCATCTGTTGGGTTGTTTGTTTCTGATAACTTGTTGCAGTTAAACTCTTTTTTCTAGAGGCTCCTTTAGCTGTTTAAAACTTTCATTTAAAGGCTCACTGCTGCTTTTCAGCTGTGAGAAACATTTCTGAAGTTTGTTCTAAGTAGTGGGGATATTTGTAGCATTTCCATATTCAGGCTTGTATCTGGGCCTAGTGTTTGTGGAGGCTGTGTGTCTGAGCACATATTCAGGGACATGTTGGTTTAGCCAAAGCCATCAGGCATTTCAGTGAGAGAGAATTGTTTGAGGTCATTGGCTGACTGAGGTCACCTGGACTACAGCTTAGACTAAGCACCTCATTGGTTCTTTTGAGATTTCTTTTATTAAAAGCTGTCTCAGGTTTCAACTTTCTATTACCAAAGAAGTTCAATTGTGAGTGTTCTGCCATTTCACACTGAGCTGATCGAAGGAAAGACACTGAGGAAACTCGGAGCTATAATATATAACATTAAGTATCCTGTTATTTGTTTATTTTGTTCTTTATTTCTTTGTTATTTATAGCACTTTGTGTACTGTGTATTTTTAAAGCTAGTTTCACTGTGTGTGAGGTATTATCTGGAAATTGTCCACTTTTATTAAGCATCTGTTGGGTTGTTTGTTTCTGATAACTTGTTGCAGTTAAACTCTTTTTTCTAGAGGCTCCTTTAGCTGTTTAAAACTTTCATTTAAAGGCTCATTGCTGCTTTTCAGCTGTGAGAAACATTTCTGAAATTTCTTCTAAGTAGTGGGGATATTTGTAGCATTTCCATATTCAGGCTTGTATCTGGGCCTAGTGTTTGTGGAGGCTGTGTGTCTGAGCACATATTCAGGGACATGTTGGTTTAGCCAAAGCCATCAGGCATTTCAGTGAGAGAGAATTGTTTGAGGTCATTGGCTGACTGAGGTCACCTGGACTACAGCTTAGACTAAGCACCTCATTGGTTCTTTTGAGATTTCTTTCTTAAAAGCTGTCTCAGGTTTCAACTTTCTATTACCTAAGAAGTTCAGTTGTGAGTGTTCTGCCATTTCACACTGAGCTGATCGAAGGAAAGACACTGAGGAAACTCGGAGCTATAATATATAACATTAAGTATCCTGTTTTTTGTTTATTTTGTTCTTTATTTCTTTGTTATTTATAGCACTTTGTGTACTGTGTATTTTTCTAGCTAGTTTCACTGTGTGTGAGGTATTAACTGGAAATTGTCCACTTTTATTAAGCATCTGTTGGGTTGTTTGTTTCTGATAACTTGTTGCAGTTAAACTCTTTTTCTAGAGCCTCCTTTAGCTGTTTAAAACTTTCATTTAAAGGCTCATTTCTGCTTTTCTGATGTGAGAAACATTTCTGAAGTTTGTTCTAAGTAGTGGGGATATTTGTAGCATTTCCATATTCAGGCTTGTATCTGGGCCTAGTGTTTGTGGAGGCTGTGTGTCTGAGCACATATTCAGGGACATCTTGGTTTAGCCAAAGCCATCAGGCATTTCAGTGAGAGAGAATTGTTTGAGGTCATTGGCTGACTGAGGTCACCTGGACTACAGCTTAGACTAAGCACCTCATTGGTTCTTTTGAGATTTCTTTCTTAAAAGCTGTCTCAGGTTTCAACTTTCTGTTACCTAAGAAGTTCAGTTGTGAGTGTTCTGCCATTTCACACTGATCTGATCGAAGGAAAGACACTGAGGAAACTTGGAGCTATAATATATAACATTAAGTATCCTGTTATTTGTTTATTTTGTTCTTTATTTCTTTGTTATTTATAGCACTTTGTGTACTGTGTATTTTTCTAGCTAGTTTCACTGTGTGTGAGGTATTAACTGGAAATTGTCCACTTTTATTAAGCATCTGTTGGGTTGTTTGTTTCTGATAACTTGTTGCAGTTAAACTCTTTTTCTAGAGGCTCCTTTAGCTGTTTAAAACTTTCATTTAAAGGCTCACTGCTGCTTTTCAGCTGTGAGAAACATTTCTGAAGTTTGTTCTAAGTAGTGGGGATATTTGTCGCATTTCCATATTCAGGCTTGTATCTGGGCCTAGTGTTTGTGGAGGCTGTGTGTCTGAGCACATATTCAGGGACATCTTGGTTTAGCCAAAGCCATCAGGCATTTCAGTGAGAGAGATTTTTTCGAGGTCATTGGCTGACTGAGGTCACCTGGACTACAGCTTAGACTAAGCACCTCATTGGTTCTTTTGAGATTTCTTTCTTAAAAGCTGTCTCAGGTTTCAACTTTCTGTTACCTAAGAAGTTCAGTTGTGAGTGTTCTGCCATTTCACACTGATCTGATCGAAGGAAAGACACTGAGGAAACTTGGAGCTATAATATATAACATTAAGTATCCTGTTATTTGTTTATTTTGTTCTTTATTTCTTTGTTATTTATAGCACTTTGTATACTATGTATTTTTCTAGCTAGTTTCACTGTGTGTGAGGTATTAACTGGAAATTGTCCACTTTTATTAAGCATCTGTTGGGTTGTTTGTTTCTGATAACTTGTTGCAGTTAAACTCTTTTTTCTAGAGGCTCCTTTAGCTGTTTAAAACTTTCATTTAAAGGCTCACTGCTGCTTTTCAGCTGTGAGAAACATTTCTGAAGTTTGTTCTAAGTAGTGGGGATATTTGTCGCATTTCCATATTCAGGCTTATATCTGGGCCTAGTGTTTGTGGAGACTGTGTGTCTGAGCACATATTCAGGGACATCTTAGTTTAGCCAAAGCCATCAGGCATTTCAGTGAGAGAGAATTGTTTGAGGTCATTGGCTGACTGAGGTCACCTGGACTACAGCTTAGACTAAGCACCTCGTTGGTTCTTTTGAGATTTCTTTCTTAAAAGCTGTCTCAGGTTTCAACTTTCTGTCACCTAAGAAGTTCAGTTGTGAGTGTTCTGCCATTTCACACTGAGCTGATCGAAGGAAAGACACTGAGGAAACTCGGAGCTATAATATATAGCATTAAGTATCCTGTTTTTTTGTTTATTTTGTTCTTTATTTCTTTGTTATTTATAGCACTTTGTGTACTGTGTATTTTTCTAGCTAGTTTCACTGTGTGTGAGGTATTAACTGGAAATTGTCCACTTTTATTAAGCATCTGTTGGGTTGTTTGTTTCTGATAACTTGTTGCAGTTGAACTCTTTTTTTCTAGAGGCTCCTTTAGCTGTTTAAAACTTTCATTTAAAGGCTCATTGCTGCTTTTCAGCTGTGAGAAACATTTCTGAAATTTCTTCTAAGTAGTGGGGATATTTGTAGCATTTCCATATTCAGGCTTGTATCTGGGCCTAGTGTTTGTGGAGGCTGTGTGTCTGAGCACATATTCAGGGACATGTTGGTTTAGCCAAAGCCATCAGGCATTTCAGTGAGAGAGAATTGTTTGAGGTCATTGGCTGACTGAGGTCACCTGGACTACAGCTTAGACTAAGCACCTCATTGGTTCTTTTGAGATTTCTTTCTTAAAAGCTGTCTCAGGTTTCAACTTTCTGTTACCTAAGAAGTTCAGTTGTGAGTGTTCTGCCATTTCACACTGAGCTGATCGAAGGAAAGACACTGAGGAAACTCGGAGCTATAATATATAACATTAAGTATCCTGTTTTTTGTTTATTTTGTTCTTTATTTCTTTGTTATTTATAGCACTTTGTGTACTGTGTATTTTTCTAGATACTTTCACTGTGTGTGAGGTATTAACTGGAAATTGTCCACTTTTATTAAGCATCTGTTGGGTTGTTTGTTTCTGATAACTTGTTGCAGTTAAACTCTTTTTTCTAGAGGCTCCTTTAGCTGTTTAAAACTTTCATTTAAAGGCTCACTGCTGCTTTTCAGCTGTGAGAAACATTTCTGAAGTTTGTTCTAAGTAGTGGGGATATTTGTCGCATTTCCATATTCAGGCTTGTATCTGGGCCTAGTGTTTGTGGAGGCTGTGTGTCTGAGCACATATTCAGGGACATCTTGGTTTAGCCAAAGCCATCAGGCATTTCAGTGAGAGAGAATTGTTTGAGGTCATTGGCTGACTGAGGTCACCTGGACTACAGCTTAGACTAAGCACCTCATTGGTTCTTTTGAGATTTCTTTCTTAAAAGCTGTCTCAGGTTTCAACTTTCTGTTACCTAAGAAGTTCAGTTGTGAGTGTTCTGCCATTTCACACTGATCTGATCGAAGGAAAGACACTGAGGAAACTTGGAGCTATAATATATAACATTAAGTATCCTGTTATTTGTTTATTTTGTTCTTTATTTCTTTGTTATTTATAGCACTTTGTGTACTATGTATTTTTCTAGCTAGTTTCACTGTGTGTGAGGTATTAACTGGAAATTGTCCACTTTTATTAAGCATCTGTTGGGTTGTTTGTTTCTGATAACTTGTTGCAGTTAAACTCTTTTTCTAGAGGCTCCTTTAGCTGTTTAAAACTTTCATTTAAAGGCTCACTGCTGCTTTTCAGCTGTGAGAAACATTTCTGAAGTTTGTTCTAAGTAGTGGGGATATTTGTCGTATTTCCATATTCAGGCTTGTATCTGGGCCTAGTGTTTGTGGAGGCTGTGTGTCTGAGCACATATTCAGGGACATCTTGGTTTAGCCAAAGCCATCAGGCATTTCAGTGAGAGAGAATTGTTTGAGGTCATTGGCTGACTGAGGTCACCTGGACTACAGCTTAGACTAAGCACCTCATTGGTTCTTTTGAAATTTCTTTCTTAAAAGCTGTCTCAGGTTTCAACTTTCTGTTACCTAAGAAGTTCAGTTGTGAGTGTTCTGCCATTTCACACTGAGCTGATCGAAGGAAAGACACTGAGGAAACTCGGAGCTATAATATATAACATTAAGTATCCTGTTTTTTGTTTATTTTGTTCTTTATTTCTTTGTTATTTATAGCACTTTGTGTACTGTGTATTTTTCTAGCTAGTTTCACTGTGTGTGAGGTATTAACTGGAAATTGTCCACTTTTATTAAGCATCTGTTGGGTTGTTTGTTTCTGATAACTTGTTGCAGTTAAACTCTTTTTCTAGAGGCTCCTTTAGCTGTTTAAAACTTTCATTTAAAAGCTCACTGCTGCTTTTCAGCTGTGAGAAACATTTCTGCAGTTTGTTTCCCACCCTCCCTCCCTGTTGGTATAGTGTTTTTATAGTTGGTGGCTTTGCAGTTGCCCGCCCCTAGTGTAAATTTGATCTGGGACCCTCCTCCCAGTCTAGTGTCATTACCTCATTCTACCCAGTACAGGGAGAACATTTGAGAAGGCCAATCAGCTTAGTTTCTGCCACTCCTTTCTCTCTTTCCTTTCTCTCTTTCCACTTAACAAAAAAAAATGTATCTGCTTTTACTGTATTTGTGTTTCTTCCTACTTTATTTTGCTTTTGTGTCATCTTAAAAGTACTCAATTGTATTTATTACTGCTTGGTGTAACTCATTCTAAGCCTTTTAGTTTAAGCACTTGGGCTTCAGACCAGTTGTTTTACATTAAGAAGGTTTGTGGTCTACACTGTATGGTCTGCACTGTAGTGGCAGAACAGGTAGCTTACATCCTTCTAAGTTGGGAACTGCTGATTGAGGGCTCAGTGTCTGTTATTCTAAAGTGTATTAGTTCTGGTTTAAGCACTTGGGCTTCAGGCCAGTTATTTTACATTAAGAAGGTTCATGGTCTGCACTCTTGTGGGAGGAGAGGCTGGAATCTGCCCTTCTGAGCTGGGAATTTATAGTTAAAGGCTTATAGTGCCTGCATATTTGAACTGTTTCTTACTGAAATTGGTACACCTTGTTTGCTGTAGCATAGACTAGATCCAGGCCTGCTGAATCTAGCTTTGTTTGTATGCTTGTTGTTTTTTTGCTTGTTGTTTCCCTGAAACGCTAATTCCACCTAAAATGCGGCTTTTCAGCCCTTCTGTGGATCCCTAGTGATATCTGCATTGCTTACTGTACTTATTTCCTTGTTTCACTTGAAAGAAAGTTACTGTTTGTCGTTTTTGCATTTAAATTACCTGTAACACATTGCATTTAAGTTACCTAGCACTTGGTCACTAAGTCAGCACTAAAAAATTAAAAGCACTACACCCTCACAAACTCCCCTTGAGTACCTTGTTCCCCATTGGCCCTTTTTTCAATTATAAAGGAATTCCCAATACTATTCTAGCATGTCCAAAGGTCAGTTGTCAATCTCCTCTCCGGTCCAGCTGGTGAATCTGGGAATCTTGAGGCAATGTTACAACTGCCTCATGTACACAGACAACCCTCTCCTCCTCCCAACAAATTCCAACACATGTGAGAGATGCAACCATATAGCCAAACTGGAGGCTAAGCTCTCTCAACTCAGTACTGGCGTAGCCAGTCAGGAGGAGAAGGAAACCACACTCACTACAATTCCAGTCTCACGTAGACCTACCACGACAGCAGACCAAACACATAAACACACAAAAACATACTTGGAGGCTCTAAATAAAAATCTGCCTAAGCAGCAGAGACCTCCAAAGCAGACACCCAAGCAACCACTACCCCAAAACAAAACACGTGCAACACATAGCTCACAAAGCCAGTGTGCTGAACAGTCACAGTCCTTAAGGCTAAACAACACACCTGATACACTTGTAATAGGTGACTCTATCGTCAGGCACATTGACATCCCGCTCACCAGGCTGAACAAGGAGAAGGTCACGGTGAGCTGCCTGTCGGGCGCTAGGATCCGCCACATAACACAAGCACTCAGGTCACTCCAAGGCAAGTACAAATATGACTCAGTCATTGTCCATGCTGGTGTGAATGACCTGAGATGTACCTCCCTGGACTACATGAAAAAAGACATAGAGGAGCTCTCTGAGCATGTAGCCCAGGCCGGTATGACCCTGACCTTGAGTAGCATCTTACCCTCACCAAGAATGATGCCACAATATGAAGACAAGATGATCAATTTCAACAATTGGCTTAAGTATTGGTGTCATTCAAAGGGGATCCAATGCCTATCAGCCTGGGATGACATGCTCGACAAGCCATGATGCTTCGCTAGGGACGGCTTTCACCTGTCACCCCTGGGCTTTCGGATATTGGCAAAGGCTCTTGCTACCCCCATAGTGCCTTTTTTAGGCAAGGCTCAAAAGACAAACCCACCTCCGTAGGTATCACAAGGGATAAGAAACTAAGAGTAATGCTACTCAACGCCAGAATTCCAAACCTCAAGATGCACGCACTCGAAACTCTCCTTAGCATGGAGAACATCGATATCTGTGCAGTAACAGAAACCTGGTTCAAGGCTCCCTAGAGCACCCCAGCACTACCAGGTTATACCTCATACCATGCTTTTCAGCTCCAAAACTTGGACTGAACCACAAAAGGAGGGGGAGTATCAATATTCGTCAAAGATACCCACACCTCCAGGTTGGTGGCACAGCACAAAGCATCAGAGACTATCCATGTGCAACTAACAGTGGGTAAAACTGCCTTCCAGTTTATAGCCTGCTACAGCCCACCCTCCCAAACCCAGGAACCCCACTCGGTCTTCCTGAGAACACTGGAAAATATGGAGGTCTCTCCAAACACCATTATATTGGGCGTCTTCAACTTCAACTGGGAGCATTACTCTAGCTCCAACACCCTAGCCCAAAGGTTCCTAGAATTTATAAACTCAAATGCTATGGAACAACTTGTTACCACTCCCACAAGAGGGGAAAACATACTGGACCTGATCATCACCAACATGGGGACTCTATGCTCCAGACCAGAAGTGTATCCCTCACTGGTAAGATCAGACCATAAACTAATCTCACTGGATATTCAATCCCGACCCCACCCCCTGCCCAGAAAACCACAGTGAAAAACTTCTCTAAAGCAAATTTCACACTCCTCAAAACTGAGGTGGAATCCTTCAAAGCCCCCGGGCCTGTGGAAAATACGGCCCAGACTGCAGAATCCTTTATAAACACATTCTATGAACATCTTCAGGAATGCATGGATCATGCAATCCCAAATAAAACCAAGACCCAATCCTCCAAAGGCAGACATCCTGTCTGGTGGACCCCAGCCATAAACAAACTACAATAGAAGGAGGAAGCTACTACATGATAGAGCAAAATCCCAAAAAGGGAAGGCATCTCTGATCAGTATTAGCAAAAAACTACGGGCACTCATAAAATCGTCTAACGCCAGCTTCGAGAGAAAAATTGCACAGGACACTAAGGATGATTACAAGGCTTTCTTTAGTTATGTTAGGAACCTGGGTGGGAATTCCCAGATATGCACAGAATTAGTCCAAAATGACAAAAAATACACCAAACCCACAGACATTGCCAACATCCTAGCTGACAGGTTCAGTGCAAACTTCTCCCCCCCCTCCTCACCAAAAGGGCAAATATCTATCCCAGCAGAGTGCTGCCCCCCTGACATCTCAGATGCTCAGGTAAGAGCCGCCCTCTCCATAGCAAAAAACACACCATCAATGGGACCAGACGGTGTCCTGGGCTGCTTCCTACATGAACTCCAAGAAGAGCTAAACCCAAACATAAAACTACTGTTCAGTCTCAGCCTTACTACAGGATATATATACCCAAAGAGTGGCGTACAGCAACAGTGGTCCCTCTCCACAAAGGTGGTGCCTCAACAGATCCTGTAAACTATCACCCCATAAGCCTGACTAGCTTGGTCTGCAAAGCTATGGAAAGGATCATCATGGACCTCATAAATAAAGATATTGGGGACCTACAGACACTGGATCCTACCCAGTTCGGCTTTGTTAAGGGCAGATCCTGCCTCTTAAACCTGGTCGATTTCTTTGAAACAGTCACCAAGGCCATTGACGAGGGGAAGGTGGTCCACACAGCCTACTTGGACCTCGCAAAAGCCTTCAATACAATACCCCACACGGGCATTATAGATAAGCTCACCAGCTTAAATATAAACCCCTATGTCACTAGATGGGTTGCAAACTGGCTCAAGGACAGAACCCACATGGTTAGAATTGCTGGAGCCATGTCAGACTCCAAACCAGTTATGAGTGGCATCCCACAAGGCTCCGTCCTGGGACCTCTCTTGTTCGGTATATATTTCTCGGAGGTACAGGCCAACATGGAAGGACTGTGGCTGACCAAGTTCGCAGATGACTGCAAACTGGGCGCCATAATCGACTCTCCAGCCGACACAAGCATCCTCCAAACGGGCCTCATAGAAACAGACAACTGGTGCCAGAGCCATGGCCTCAAGCTAAATGACAAAAAGTGCATAGTTATCCCCTTTGGCAAAAACAAAGTGCCCACAAATTACCACATAGGTGGTAATCCATTAAGTACAGAAGAAGTAATTAGGGACCTGGGGACCCAAGTTGATAACAATCTCTCATTTGACAACCACGTGGCCAAAGTGGTTAGAAAAGCATTTTATATAGCTCACCTAATCATGAAGGGATTCACATCTAGATCAGGGGAGGTCATCGTGCCTCTTTACTCATCCCTCATCAGGCCCATAATTGAGTACAATGTCCGTTTTGGGATGTACCTTACCAGACACCTGCAGCAATTTGAAAGACCCCAAAAGTACCTCACCAAGAGGATCAAAGGGCTCAAACAGATGCCATATGCTGCCCGGTTAAAGAAACTCCAGCTCTACTCAGTGGCATACCGCCTGCTCAGAGGTGATCTGTGCCTTACGTATAAAGCCATGTCCAACCCGGAATTAATGGACATGCTGCACCTCAGAAAATCCAAATCCCATAGAGCTATGCGCTCGAGAGACTTGAACCTCAGCACTGAAATAAATAGGACATGCTGGAGGGACAGATTCATAACCCAGAGGTTCCCTTCACTCTGGAATAAAATCCCAGTCCAGGTTAGGCAGAGTCCCTCATTGACTCTCTTCAAGAGGAATCTTGATGAGTTGATGGGAGATCGTAGGTTTACCCCGGGTATCACTTCTGTGTCACTGTTAGACAGAGGCACAGTATACTAACCTTGAAAAAGGGCATAGCAAAATTAATTTAAAATGGGTGGCAAAAGCCAAACACACTCTGGCTAGGCTTATAAATGCCCTAGGGCAGATAGCCTAGTATGAACCTATGAGCCTATGAACCAAACCCACAAGGCACTAACCTGGAGAATCCCATACAAACTGCCAGTGCCTTCCATACCTTTTTCACAGAGGCCATCCAATCTCTTGCAAATCAACTATCCCCAGACAGCTCAACTGTGACAACTTCTACTACTAGCTCACTCCCTTCATTTCAGTTGCAATCAGTTCCAACTTCTCTCATTTTCACCCTTCTCCAACAACTAAAACCAACCAATACCTCACCTGACCAACTACCTGCAGAATACCCGCAAAAAGCAGCTAAAGCCATAGCCTATCCCATTTCCATACTGATTAACAGAGCCATAAATGAAGGTACCATCCCAACTTTCTGGAAAATCTCTCACATTATCCCCCTATATAAAGGTGGTAACTCAAATGAATTTTCAAACTATCGCCCCATAGCCTTACTTTCTCCATTGGCAAAAATAATGGAAAAATGCATCCATAGGCAACTACTACACCACCTAATCCAAAACAACTTACTTGCCAACTGTCAACATGGATTTAGGCCATTCCACAGTACCACCACTGCCCTCTTATCCTTTACAGACTGCATTAACAAAAATCATAACATCAGCATTCTTTCCTCTGCACTCTTTATTGATCTTTCTAAAGCTTTCAATATGGTTAACCACCAGCTGCTTATAAATGTACTCAAATCCCTTTCTCTTGATGCACTGGCTATAAAATGGTTCCAGTCATACTTAGACAATAGACAGCAGGCTGTGCTATGGGATAATAATCTATCTACCCACCTCCCCATTACCCTTGGTGTCCCTCAAGGCTCCATGTTAGGCCCACTTCTATTCTACATTTTTATTAATGACCTACACTCAGCAATTCCTCAAGCTACCTGTATACAATACGCGGATGATTCCACAATAATATGCTCAGCCACTTCACCATCTGAACAACAGTCCCTAACCCAAAAGGCATTTAATATAGTTGAAAAATGTTTTTTGCAGCGCTGCCTCCTCTTGAACCCCAAAACAAACAAAACTTTTGCTTTTCACTCCTACCCGGAAGTCCACCCCAGTAGATTTTACAGTCATATCTAATAATGGCACTCTCATATCTCCTGACCCAACCACCAAACTCTTAGGAATAACAATAGACAGCAACCTTAACTTTGATACTCATATTAACAACACAATAAAAACAGTCAATAAGAAACTGGGGTCCCTCTACAGAATCAAACCCTACCTTACACCATTAGCTAGAACCACTATAGCCCACACTCATTTAATCTTCACACTCCTCTATGCTTCACCTATGTATACTATTCTGTCAAAAAACAACCTCAACAAACTAGCAATCTCCTGCAATAATATTGCTAGATTTGTCACTGGCACTCCATTTAGAACCCACCGTTGTCTTAATCTAAAGCAGCTAGGATGGCTAGAGCTGCAAAATCAGCTTCAATTTCACCAGCTTACTATTGCCCATAAGACCCTTTACCAATCTACCGATACTCCAATACTCTCTAGCCTCATTACCCCTTACAAAAATCTTAAAAACTTACACTCATCAAATAAACTACTTGTTTGCGCAAGTAAATCCAACAAATTGGCAGGAGACTCTCTGTTCTCTAACACTGTTGGGAAATACTGGAACCTACTTCTCAGTGAACTTTTATCACTGTCTTCAATATCACTTTTCAAATATAAACTGAAACTATACCTTAGAACACATTGGTTATGCCCCTGTACTAACCCTGACTAGCTCACCTACCTTAGAACACATTGGTTATGCCCCTGTACTAACCTTGACTAGCTCACCTACCTTAGATCATATTGGTTATGCCCCTGTACTAACCCTGACTAGCTCACCTACCTTAGAACACATTGGTTATGCCCCTGTACTAACCCTGACTAGCTCACCTACCTTAGAACACATTGGTTATGCCCCTGTACTAACCCTGACTAGCTCACCTACCTTAGAACACATTGGTTATGCCCCTGTACTAACCCTGACTAGCTCACCTACCTTAGAACACATTGGTTATGCCCCTGTACTAACCCTGACTAGCTCACCATCTTTTTATTACTGGTTACTGCTCTCCTTTTACTCTTCTGTACTAACTCCAGTCTTTCTCCTTAAATAACCAAAGAGACCATGATCTTGTAATATAAGCTAATGTATATAGAAACATCATTCTAATGCATAACATTTTTTTTTTTTAGTGTTTGTGTTAAGATTGTTAAAAAGTAAGGTATTTTACTAAGATCATCTGTTATATTATTGTACTGTACCAGCATTTTTTGTAATTGTGTGTGTTTGGAGCTTATCTCCCCGGGCCTCTACTGAAAATGGACATGTATCCAGTTAGACTAGCCCGGTCAACAAATGTAAAATAAAATAAATAAAAATAAATAAAATCAGTTATACAAGAACATTAGAGAGACAAAGCAGAAATGTAAACAGATGATATATACATATCAAATATTTTTACAGACTAAAAAATATATTTACATATTTACAAAAAGAGTTAAGTCCAACAGTATTGATTGTAGAGTTTAATAAGTATCCACAATAGTGGAGAACTTAGCTGTATGTGGAGGACTGAAAAGGTATATAGTAGGAGTGTGGGGAGATAAAGTAGCGGCTTGACAAGGACATATTTTGGAGCTGAGTAGATGAAGTGTGAGTTTTTCTTTACAGTGGGATGGGTGAATGATGGAACAAATGTCTCTTGGGAGTTTGTTCCAGGCTAGGGCGATAGAATGTTTATATAGGAGTTTGAAAATTATTTTTTTGGGTTTGTAGATTTGTAGTAGTTGCTGATTAGAGGTACATAGAGTCTGCGGAGGAGTGTAAATAGAGATGAAAGAAGAGACAGCAGGGCAGGATGAAGGTTTGTAAAGAATGAAGTGTAACATTTGAAGTTGTGACAGCAGTAGAAGATGGGGAATTCTAACCAGTGGAGAGTATTTAGGGCAAGGAAGTGATGTGCATTGTATGGAGAGTTTGGAGCTGAGTAGATGAAGTGTGAGTTTTTCTTTACAGTGGGATGGGTGAATGATGGAACAAATGTCTCTTGGGAGTTTGTTCCAGGCTAGGGCGATAGAATGTTTATATAGGAGTTTGAAAATTATTTTTTTGGGTTTGTAGATTTGTAGTAGTTGCTGATTAGAGGTACATAGAGTCTGCGGAGGAGTGTAAATAGAGATGAAAGAAGAGACAGCAGGGCAGGATGAAGGTTTGTAAAGAATGAAGTGTAACATTTGAAGTTGTGACAGCAGTAGAAGATGGGGAATTCTAACCAGTGGAGAGTATTTAGGGCAAGGAAGTGATGTGCATTGTATGGAGAGTTTGTGATAAATCTAGCTATCTTGTGGTAAGTTTGTTGGAGTTTGTTTAAAGTACTGGGGCAGCAAATAGAAGGGAGGGGAGGAGAAGAGCTTGTGCAAGGGAGAGTCTGGCATTTGTAGTTAGAAATGTTTTTGTTGCGATTCAGTAAACCAAGTTTCTGATGAGTCTTTTTTATGCTTTGGGGGATGTGCAAGTTGAATTTGAGTTCATCATCTATGATGACCCCAATGAGTTTAGTGTGAGCTTCAGGTTGGATAACAGTGTTATTAGAGGAAGTAATAGTAAAGGTGGATTTGAGGTGAGAGAGAGATCAGAGGGAAAATAATAAGAGTTTGGTCTTTTTAGGGTTGAGAATGAGTAGGTTCCTGGACAACCACTGCTCAGTAGATAGGAAGGCCTGTTGAGTAAGAGTGTGGAGATTGGAGATATTGTCTAAGATGGAGGTGAGAGTCGAGTCGTCTGCATATTGGATGAGGGAGGATTGTTTACAAGAAGTATAGAGATCATTGGTAAAGATATTAAATAGGAGGGGACCCAGGGTGGAACCTTATGGTACCCTGGTTGGGACAGATATGAATGGAGAAATGGAAGAGAGTCATTTAACAGATTGCTGCCTGCAGGATAGGATAAGTAACTGGGGAACCAGGCAAAGGAGGAAGAAGATAGATTGAGGTCTGCACGTTTAGATAGCAGTAGGGGATGGAAGACTGTATCAAAGGCTTTGGAAAGGTCAAGGAAGAGACATGATATGAGTACGTTATTGTCTAGGGCCTCGGCGATGGTATGTGTAAAGGATAAGAGGGCAGTAGTTGTGCTGTGGTTAGGATGGAAACCATGCTGAGTGGGAGTAAGGAGGTTATGCTGGAGGAGGTAGTTGAGTAGTTGTGAGTGAATACATTTTTCTAGAATCTTAGAGAGGGGATATAGAATAGCTATAGGTCTGTAGTTAGATGGGTCTGTAGAGTTTCCACCTTTATGCAGGGAATAGTGAAAAAGGATTTCCATAGGGTAGGGATGGTGGATTCCTGATTAGATCTATCAATTAGTATAGATACTGGATAGGCAATGGAGTCAGCAGCAAGTTTGAGGAAGGTAGGAGGTAGATTGTCAGTGGAGGGAGAGCAGGGTTTGAGTTTGTGAAGAAGAGATCTGTTGTAGGAATTAGGAACTGGATGTAAAGAGAATAGTTGTTTGTTAGAAGGACTGGGAGGGGTAGGCAGAGAAGTTGTGTTACAGTTGGAAGGTATGCGTGTTTGAATGGTTTCAATAAAGTGTTTATTGAGAAGAGTAGCAGTTTCCAGACGAGATGTATTTGGGTAGGGGCAGGGAGTTGAGGGGCAGCCTGGAGAGAGAATTTTATTAATAGTATACCAGAACTTGCGATGGCTGGATTTGTTATTGAAATGGGCAGAGTTATAAAAGGACTTTTTGTCATTATTTTGGTTTTTTTGTAAGATTTCTGAGGTGTCTATAATTATGTAGCAGAGGTAATTCATTTGTTTTGATCCAGGCTTTCTAAGCTCTATCTCTTTTCAGCATAAGGGACTTAATTTCTTTTGAGACCCAGGGATCATAAATGGGTTTTATTCTAACTTTCCTAGAGGGAGCAAGGGAGTTCAGGGTATTCACAAAGATGCCATTGAATCTAGTAACTGCATAATTGAGAGAGATTTGTTTAAGGATGGACCAGTCACTTGCAAAATGACTCAAAGCAAGTCACTTACCAGAACACCTGACATCTAGTGAATTTGCCCAGTTTAAAAATGAATGAAAAATAAATATGTGGCTAATTTCAATAGGGTGAGATATCAGTCGAGATATAAATATTATGTCCCAACTGTTTTTTAACAACACGAAAAAAATTCTGGAATAGAAGAGAAAATGCTAGGCTTTGGACCTTTTTAGTGGCAAAATAAATCTTAGAAAACTTTCTCAGAAAAAAATATCAGAAGGGACCACTGCGGCACCAGATGTTTTGATGAATACAGGCTTTGTAATTTCTTTTTCTTATCATGTATATATTGCCAGCAAAAAGCAAAAGTGAAAGCAACTAAATACACCTTAATAACAGGAATCCAGAGGAACAGACTCTCTTATCAGGCAATCAGATCATCTGTTTTTGAGTGGGGTGAGGCACATCACAAAAAATTAAAAATAAAAAGTAAAAGCATTACTTAAAAGACAAAAAAAGGACTTAGGATGTGGAGTAGGAGTAAAAGAAATTCAAAGGCAATTTATAAATTTAAACTGAGATAGGAAACAACTGAAGACTAATATATAATTATCCTGACTTCATAACTCAATGCTTATAATTATAAATGATTTATTGAATTCCAGTGACAAGTACCATAGTTAGTTTGTAAAGACAAGCCCATCCTTGCCTGCTTGTACATCTTTAGGCAGTAATTCTGCCAGCATAAAGTTATTTATTATCATTCCTTAAACAGATATCAAAGTGAAGCTGAACTTTGCTGAAGAACTGAAATAATTCTGTTAAAGTAGTTAGAAAAAATTCTTAGGGATGCTGTGATTTACTTGCCCTCATAGTGTCTTGGTGCTCTGGGTTTAGCAAGGTAACAGCTATGAGTATCTTTAGGCTGAAAAGGGGGAAATGGTGTCTTAATTCTTTTTCTTTGACTGCTTATTTAAAATGTAATATACAAATGCCTTTCGAGAGTGACCCATTCTTAAGTATGGGTCTCACATAAGATGAAGTACTCAATCTTCCTTGCTACAGTCCAGAAACTAAGGTCTGTCAGCACTGGCTTATGGTTCCTGAGCACTGCAGTATATGGCTTTGACCAGGTAACTAAGCACAGGTGGCATGACCAAAACAGTTGAAGACAGCTAGCATTTTCTTTCACACATCTCCAGCATATTCAATTCCCTTGCCCTCTCCTTTCCAATTGGGCTGGAATAAACTGGCAAAAATGTAGCTCTTTGAAATGAGTAAAGAATAAAGCATGTATAGAAGGACAGTGGGGTAAAGAAGCATGTGTAGAAGGACAGTGGGGTAAAGAAGCATGTGTAGAAGGACAGTGGGGTAAAGAAGCATGTGTAGAAGGACAGTGGGGTAAAGAAGCATGTGTAGAAGGACAGTGGGGTAAAGAAGCATGAGTAGTACAGTGGGCTAAAGAAGCATGTGTAGAAGGACAGTGGGGTAAAGAAGCATGAGTAGTACAGTGGGCTAAAGAAGCATGTGTAGAAGGACAGTGGGGTAAAGAAGCATGAGTAGTACAGTGGGCTAAAGAAGCATGTGTAGAAGGACAGTGGGTAAAGAAGCATGAGTAGTACAGTGGGCTAAAGAAGCATGTGTAGAAGGACAGTGGGGTAAAGAAGCATGAGTAGTACAGTGGGCTAAAGAAGCATGTGTAGAAGGACAGTGGGGTAAAGAAGCATGTGTAGAAGGACAGTGGGGTAAAGAAGCATGAGTAGTACAGTGGGGTAAAGAAGCATGTGTAGAAGGACAGTGGGGTAAAGAAGCATGTGTAGAAGGACAGTGGGGTAAAGAAGCATGAGTAGTACAGTGGGGTAAAGAAGCATGTGTAGAAGGATAGTGGGGTAAAGAAGCATGAGTAGTACAGTGGGGTAAAGAAGCATGTGTAGAAGGACAGTGGGGTAAAGAAGCATGTGTAGAAGGACAGTGGGGTAAAGAAGTCAAGGATGAATTCCAAGTGTGGTATCCTAATTGATTGGGATCGTTTTCTCAAATACGATATGACTACAGTTATCTACACTTTGATAGATAACAGCCAGATCATATGGAGTTATTCTGGGCTGCTCATCTTTTGTTATTACCCAGTTTTTTTAGTTAATAAGATTATGTACTTGAGACATTTCAGACATAACACTACAGTGCAGAACCTCTAAACTGCTAAGGGCTGCATTTATAATGTTTATGTTGTATACAGCAAGTGTACTGCTCATTTACAACCTTCCTACTTCTTCTATTTTTAATGTTACATGATTATAGGAATCAAATTTGGTTGGCAATGCAGATGGTCAATAGTTGTGTAATAAAGGATAACCCTGAGGGGAGGGGAATATGCCCCTTCCCCGGGGTATTGTATGATCTTGGAGTTAATATATATATATATATATATATATATATATATATATATATATATATATATATATATATATATATATATAGTTAGGAAGGGGCGTGGAATGCATGTTCTGGGGAATAACCTCAGAGCAAGCACAGAAGGTGCTAATATTTTGTGATTCAATGTTACTGTGTCAACGTAAAGCCAAGTTTACTATTGTCAGGAATTGGTAGGAATTCAATCATAGTCCTTTTAATATTTATACAGTAAAAATGACATTTATATATATATATATATATATATATATATATATATATATATATATATACATACAGAGAGAGATGATATCAATACAGACAGATAAATATCTCTCTAGATCAATATCTATATCACACACACACACACACACACACACACACACACACACACACACACACACACACACACACACACACACACACACACACACAAGTTTTTAGTTTCATAGGTAAGCACTACTACTAGGCAGGGTTAAAGCATTTAGAAATTGCCTTCTCCATTAATAGTACAGGGGGCAGTCCTGGAGTAACTTTTTTGTTTCCCATTCATAGATCTAAGTTGTGCTAGAATATGGACAGGGATGTACTTTGTTTTATGTAGATGGGCAGCCTTTTCTATAGCAGCAGTATCCTATGGAAGATATACCTGTCCTTCCAAGTTGTTCTGCTGATGTTGCAGAAAAGGGTTAGATCGGTAGACCAAGTATTTCTGATGCCATTTGATGCGTTGATATGCAGTAAATCCATCAGTAATGTGTAAGTGTATGTTTTGCATGCCAGAAACAGGACACTTCCTAGAAGTCTGTAGGATACTGAGCACAGTGTTAGCGCTTTTTGTTAGTCCACGTAGGGCAAATTGATTAGGCCTTGTATCCTTTTTGTAAGGTACCTCTGTGGGCATTCCAGTTGTTGTATGTATCTGGCCAGACACATGCCAAAGGGCGCATTATGGTAAATGACCGGCCTAATGAGTGCTGAGTAAAGGAGGACAATGACACCCCTAGATCTGGACACAATCCCTTGTTTGTAAGCTGTGCAATACAGAAGGACTTTCTTATAAAAACAGACTCATGTTGGTCAAAGTTAGGTCACTGTCCACATACATTCCCAAATTCCCAAAGGATACAATGATGAATTTTGTGTGTGTGTGCATGTGTATGCGCGTGCGCGCGTGTGTGTGTGTGTGTGTGTGTGTGTGTGTGTGTGTATATATATATATATATATATTTATATATATCTATATATATCTATATATATATATCTATATATATATATATATATATATATATATATATATATATATATATATCTATATATATCTATATATATATCTATATCTATATATAGATATATATATATATATATACACACATATATGTATATATCTATCTATATACATATATATATATATATATATATATATATATATATATATACATATATACATATATATATATATATATATATATATATATATATATATATATATATATAGATATATACATATATATATATATATATATATATATATATATATATATTTATATATATATATATATATATATATATATATATATATATATATAAAAATATATATATGGGTCTACTTCACATCACTTAAAACCCATTTGATTGACTTTCATTTCACTGAGACCAAATCACCTAATTTTCAAAATACTGAAAACTCATTTGACTGAATCTCATTTAATTGAATTGTAAGTAATAGATGTGATGTGGGTTTCCATTCACTTGTGATTTGTTTGTGATAAAAAGAATTTCTGTAATTTACAGTGCTGACTATCAGAATACCGATAGTCAATTGTTCACACTGCCTACCTTGACCTGGCCATGGCATTTGGCACAATGCTTCACTCGGGCATTGTTGGCAAACTGAAGAGGTTAGGTACAAACCCGTATGTCACCCAGTGGATAGCCAACTGGCTCACAGACAGGACCCAAGAAGTTAGATTTGGGGAGTCCACCTCTACAAAGAGGCCAGTCACAAGTGGAGTCCCTCAGGGATCAGTCCTTGGACCTCTCCTTTTTGACAATTACTTCTCAGAAGTCAAGGCCAATGTCAGTGGTCTCTGGCTGACTAAATTTGCAGATGATTGCAAATTAGGAGCTGTGTTTGAGTCTCACACTGACACAAATGTTCTCCAGGAGGGGCTGACACAGACAAACAACTAGTATCAGAGTCATGGACTAACACTAAATGCCACGAAATGCATAATAGTATCCTTTGGGAAGTCATCCATCCTTGGTAACTATCATATTGACAACACACCCCTTAGAGTTGACCCAGTAGTCAGGGGCTTAGAGACGCACATATATAGTTTTCTAGCCTTTGATCATCATGTGTCTACAGTGGTGAGGAAATAATTCTTTGTTGCACAACTTATAAACAAAGGTATGGCATCTAAGTCCAAAGAAGTCATTGTTCCACTGTATTCGGCATTCATCAGACCTATCATGCCCCCTTTGGTATGTACCTAACTAGGCATGACCAACAACTGGAATGTCCACAGAAGTTCCTCACTAAAAGAATACAGGGCATAGGTAATATGTCTTATGCAGACCGCCTCAAGGCCCTATTCCTGTATTCTGTCTCCTACAGGCTTTTGATGGGAGATCTATGCCTGGCATACAGGGCATTGTCAGACCCCACTCTGATGGACCTCCTGCATAGCCACAAAACAAACAGCACCAGAATTACCTATTCTAAAGACTTAAACATTTATTGTGATATAAATGAGACCTGCTGGAGAGATAGGTATGTATTCCAGAGACTACCCCGTCTATGGAACAGGCTCCCCAACCATGTGAAGCAGAATTCCTCCCTAATCCAATTCAAGTGCAAATTGGACAATTGAATGGCAAACTGGAAGTTCATCCCTGGTTTGGGACCTATGTCTCTAATGCAAACAGGTTAACCTGTAAATGGTTCATCTCCCATGCCCATGCTTACACTTTTCAAGGATATTAGAACTCATCAGAAATTTGGGATGCATGGATAGGATAAAAAAGGCCCTTGTGGTCATTAGCTTAGTTAAACACCTATGAACATATGAACCTATGTAGAAAGTAGTAGTGTTTTCAAATGTGGGTATGTCTCTTTACATTTTTATGGGAAGTATCTAAAGTAATATGGTGGATGTTTTGTGCATTCTCATCAGTACTGGCAGCATGTAGAGTACTGTAAGGCAAGTAAAACTTATATGCCCTTTTTACCACTGTAGTGCAATCCTGGAGTTAGTATATATAGTTAGGGGGTATGGGGGGCACAACCCCACCTTTGGGGTGTGTGGAGTGTGTAGCCCCCACTTAGTTTGGTTTTATATTGTCCGGTCTCTGTTAAGAGGGTAAGTAAGCAGTTTTTAAGTTGTGGAAAGAGGTAGTTATTAGTGTTGTGAGTATGTTTGTTTATGGTTTAAGGTTTAGTCTTTTGAAATTTAGCATTGTAAGCTGTCTGTGAAATGAGAGTCAGTGAAATTAGTTTTCAGTATTTTAATAAATTAGGTGATTTGGTCTTGGTGAAATGAAAGTCAGTCAAATGGTTTTAGGTGATGTGAAGTAGAACCATATATATATATATATATATATATATATATATATATATATATATATATATATATATATAGTGTGTGTGTGTGTGTGTGTGTGTGTGTGTGTGTGTGTGTGTGTGCAAAGAAAGAGAGAAGGCATAGTCTAGCTACTATCTTGTTTACCAACCATATCCTGGTTTTCTTCTAATGCAGCACATGAAGCTCATGAAAACCTATACTCAGCTGTATAAGTCGTGACAATATTATCAGACAAAGCATGTAGTGTCAGATTCTGAAATAAAGAATGGCACATTACTAAAACTGTCAGCGCAGTTTATTAACTCATTCTAAGATGGCATTAAGACTGAGGCACTAAGTCTTAATCATATGGTGATGTATTAAAGATTTGCATGGACTTGTGTGTTGTAGTAAATTCATACATTATATTTAGTCATTAGATATATGCAGTTTATAAACATATTTACAATGATACATAAGGGTTTAATTTTGAATTCAGTGCTGAGACCAAAACATTTGAAGTTCAGTAACTTTTGTAGTACATTTCCAGCTTGAATGAACATGCAGTAGACAGCATCTGAGGACAGCGAGCAGATGAGAACTTTACTAAGTTTAGTAGAAACAGAATACAGATTTCCAATTCAATTAAAAATAATGAATAGGGGTGTGACCAGGATGCTGACAGATTGACAGCACTTTTTCTCAGCTCTCATATTTAAGTTACATTTAGAAAATTTTAAAAACCAAGATTCCTAAACTTCTTAAACTTAACCAGTAACTTCTGCTATTGTCTTTGTAAGCCTACATTGGATTATTTTATTTAAATTCTATGATTTTTCTGTCAAAATTCAAGCAGAAAGGGCTCAGATTTCTTCACAGAATGAGTTATCAAACGAACACTTCACAGGACCAGACAATGATGAAGGAACTACAAACTTTATTATCTGCCATACAGGGCTTATCTTTGAAGTTTGACAAAATGGACAAAAAACTTGACTCTTTTAAAGAAAAATACACAAAACAATTGGAGCAGTTACAAGAATTAATACAACATAGGACTCAGATTGCTGACATAGAAGACACATTAAATGACATGGAAGGCAGGCTCATGGAACAAGACCATCAACTTGAGTCGCTCTCAAAACAAAATACTTTTCTAACAAGCACATTAGATGACCTAGAAAATAGGTCAAGGAAAAACAACTTGCATATTTATTTTATTTATTTATTTATTTCCAGTTTGATTACCGGGGAAGTCCACTGGGCCCAGAGGACCCATTTTCAGTGGAGGCCCGGGGAGAAAAGCTCCAAAAATACATGTTACAGTACCGATAAAAAGTATAAAAGATACATTGTAATGAACAGTTCACAAAATATGTACATTCAGTATCACACATAGTAAAACAAAATTCATTATGGTTTATCTAGAGGGTTATACAGGTTCATTTATGAAAACAGTCTTGCAAAAGTATTGTGGAAACGGTTTACCATCAAATTTTCGAATCTGACTCTGTCGACTGCGCTTTGTTCGAACATGGAAAGTCGAACATGGCAATGTCGAACTCCAAAAGCCAACCTAGGAATGGGTTTTAACATGGGTTGAGATAGGGATGAGGTTTGTAGTTTGGCAATAGCAGTGAACACCTATCTCGATCCATGTTAAAACCCATTTCTAGGTTGGCTTTTGGAGTTCTGCATTGCCATGTTCGATTTTCCGTGTTTGAACAAAGTGCAGTCAACAGAGTTAGATTCGAAAATTTGATAGTAAACCATGGAAACACATTGTATGCGCACATTAAAAAGAAAGTAGAAAAACACTTTGCATGCAGTTATTTAAACTATGATGTTATTTACAATATTTCCACAATACAGTCAAGGGATAAATAGCTCTAGGACTTTTGGAGTGCTAGGATACACTCATAGTAGAGTAGCAATGGGAGACTTAGAGAGAATAAGAACCTAGGAGAAAGAGAAAAAAACACCTAGGGACATGTTCTTAGATAGATTTAGTTGGGATGAAGGCAGGTACATTTCCATTTAGTGGACAGATGTTTGAAAAGCTGGGTTTTGAAGTTTTCAGAGTTTGCTATTGTTCTTAGAGTGGAAGAGAGAAAGTTCCATGTCTTACCTATTGAAAAAGAGAGGAGAAGTTGGCCAGCAGGACTTTGAGGTTTGTTGATAGCAATAATGTTTTAATGTTCAGATCAGAGAGTTCTGTTGGGGGTGGAAGGTGGAAGGATATTAGCTAGAGCTGGACAGTTAGTGGGGGTGAAATATAAGTCTGTGAGCAGTGGTGAGTTGGGAGTCCTAGCCAATTTAGAGATTGTAGGGTAAGGCAATGATGGGTGGGATTTCTGGTGTTGGAGGCAAATTTAGAGATTTTGTTATAGCGGTTTTCTAGTTTGGTGGCAGTAGAGGAGGACAGGTTGCTTAGGAGAGGGGCTCCATATAATAAGGAGGGAAGAAGGTAAGTAGTGGCCAGAGTGTGCCTAGTAGAGTTTGAGAGAATGCGATTATTCCTATATAGCATACCTAGGTTTTGGTGGGTTTTCTTAATATTTTGTTGAATATGTATGTCAAACCTAAGGAATTTGTCAATAGTAATGCCGAGAAGTTTAGCAGAGGGAACCACTTCTATAGGGGAGTTGGAATGGCTAAGGACTTTGCAAGCATCTTTGTCATAGGAGTAGGTCTTTCTGGGGGGAAAAGAAGAATTTTGGATTTATTAGCATTGAGGGAAAGGTGGTTTTGGTGCATCCGGTTTTCAGTGGTTGAAAAAGAAGTTTGGGCTTTAGAGAGAAATTCAGAGATATTTGAGGCAGTGCAGACTAAGGTTGAATTGTCTGTGTATCGAATGATTTTTGCATCAGGGATAGCAGTGTGGAAGTTATTAATGAAAATGTTAAATAGCATGGATCCAAGGATGGATCCCTGTGTTACACCAGTTGGGGTAGGTAAGAAGGAGGAGGTGAAGTTTCTCCATTTGACTGCCTGAGACCTGTCTGATAAGTAGCTGGAGAACCAGGATAACGTGTAAAATGAGAGATGAAGATATGAGAGATGAAGAAGAAGGTGTTTGTGGGAAACAGTATCAAATGCTTTAGAGTGATCAGGCAAAACAGTAGAGACCAAGTGTCCTGAATCTCGGGCTTGATTGACAGTTTCTAGGAAGGACAGTAGAGCAGTAATAGTGCTATGGCCTGGGCAGAAACCATGTTCGGTAGGTGTAAGAAGATAGTTTTGGGTTAGAAAACCCAATATTTATGGACTACTGGAAAAGATTGAAGTAGACAATATGGTAACTTTTCTCACAGCCTGGCTTTCAAAAGTTCTGAATTTACCTGAGTTTTTTTTCTTATGGAATTGAAAGAGCCCAAAGGTCACTATCAGTTCCTTCATCTTTCAGCAAAGCAAATTAAAGTCCAAGATCAATAATAGCAAGATTTTTATCTTTTCAGGACAAGGAACTGGTGTTGAAAATTGTGTGGTCAAACTCTCCTTTCAAATACCAAGATAATATAATAAGATTTGACAATGATTACAAGGTAAACTCTAGAAGAAAAGAATGTTTACCTTTAATAAAACAACTGAAGATGAGATAATTTAAGGTTCATTTACTGATTCCTGTGAGACTTAAAATCGTTTTCTCAGATGAACAAAGACTTTTGATACATTGGATGCAGCTGTGTCTTTTAGCATCCAAAAAAACTTTAAATCAAATGGAAGAAATGGACTGGACCCGATTTACCCAAGTGTCAAGAGAGAGGAATGAATGGAAAAAAGCAAGCAAAAAGAAGAAGAGACTAAATAGCAAGTAACTTTTAAATAATTACTTTGCATATTTTTCCTTTTATACCACACACAAATTATCTAAAGGGAACTGCATTTTATTCAGATGGCAAATCTATGAAATTCCCTAAAATGTACAACAAAAATAATGTCTTTTAAATAAAATACTACAGTCCCAAAAGGGAAAAAAAAAGGTAAAAACATTTTATTATTGTTTATAAACTTTCTAGGTTACTAGCATAACAGCTTGGTATTGCTTGAATAAATCTGCATAACACTAATATTTCTCAAAGCATAGTAAGTAACAATAACATAATACATGAAATAAAACAATGCTTTATTTGCTTATACCTTTTATTACGGTGTTTTAGTGTCAGTCTCAGACAAGTTGCTTTCAAAAAAGAAAGGGGAAAAGAAGCTTAAAGAAAATAAAAACTTTTAAGCAACACATCATACTGCATGTTTTTTCTGTGTAGTGCAGACATTGAGAGTTATTTACAGCTTGGCACTTAAATGAACATTTAAAATGATTATTTGAATATGCAGTTTAAATATAGATTTCTAAATAAGTTCTAAGCTTTAAGAAACAGAAGATATGTGCCTGTATTTTAAATGTTTGTCTATAAATGCTTCATGGTTTAACTGATTTAATGATTAGTACATGCTTAAACAGGAAAAGAAATGTTTTTCTTTCTTTTTATATGGAATGAACAAGGCTTATTACAATTAAAATAAATCTTGTCTCAGTTAAGTTTAGGTAAATGTAAACTTGATTTTAACTATGGAGACATGTTTGGGCTTTACAAACAGTCATTTATAAGGAGGGAAAGTTCTCAAGCACTCCTTGAGCACGGGGCATGTTTCTTAGCTTCCCGCCAAGGTCACAAGCTGAAATGCTTGTTTTCTTGTTCCTGGGATGGTTATTTCTGTTATTGGCATGTTTAGAGGCTGAAAATCCCTTTGTTACCAGGCGAGTGCTTGAAAATAAAAGTAAAATGCTCAGACATGACATAAGCACTCAGGTTAAACGTTAACAGTGAGCTGTTTGAATGTCTGAGCTTCTTAAAAGGATATTTACCCTATAATATGCAAAACTGTACAATTTGAATGATTAAAAACAATGAGAAATTTATTAACAAGTAATTTAGTAGACTTATAAAAGAGACACAGTAGTTTTGATTTTAATGAAAATAGACAGGAAATTGTAATTAGAACATATAAAATAAAGAGTTTAATGTGAAACAGACTCTGCTACTACACAATATAATAACAGCAGCTTCACTTGGTTTAGAGTGATGGAACCTTGTTATAAATTTTTATAAATCTGAACTATTTTCCTGATTAGTTACATTAATCTGAATAACAAATATTAATTAATTCTTTTCAAAAGGAGTTTGACTAATGGAAAACTGCTGTATATTATAAGCAAACACAAAAAGCCATTTTAACTTGCATTATTTTAATATCAAATTAATATGCTTAATATAGTAATACAATAATGTTAAATATTTTTCTTGGATTTAAAATCAAATTTTATGAAAAATGTCTTATATAAATAGAATATAAAATATAGCAAGCTTCTTTCTGTTAGATAAAATGTATAGATAATTGGGATGAAAAATGATTCTTGGAGGGAGTATTAGAGGCTGCACATGAATGGCTAGTCTATTCAAAGCTGGGGTTTGTTTCCCCATAGGAGGGCTAGCTTGTTTTATGTCTCAATCTTTAAGGTTTTATTGTTTAATTATTTTTTATTGTGTGTCTGTGAGTTGTAACTACTTTGCTACATCAAATGAAAATAAGTAATTCTCTTTAATTAAATCAGTGTGCCTATTAGTTAAAATATATACTCACCACTAGCAGTTTGAGTGGTAATAACTTAACTATGAAATGTATTTCCATTACCGTAAATGGTCTGAATAATACTTGTAAAAGGGGAAGTCTCTCAAAATATTTGAAGATGTTTAATGCACAGATTACTTTCTGCAAGAAACACACCTTATACAATTTTTTTTAAAATTTTATTTTACATTTGTTGACTGGGCTAGTCTAACTGGATATATGTCCATTTTCAGTAGAGGTCTGGGGAGAAAAGCTCCAAGCATGAACTGTACAAATAACTGTACAGTTTTAGTATGACCATAATGCAATTACATTTGATTTAGATTTAAAAAGCAAAGAATAACTGTAACTAGAATTCCTTCATATATATAGCAAACTTAAAAGATTTTAAGGAATGTTATGTTAAAGAGATACAAACATTTTTGACATAAATCTCACTGAGGATGTGTCAAACATATATATTTTGGGACTCTTTGAAATCATATTTACATGGTAAAGCATTAACTTGGTTTAAAAACAAGAAAAGGCAATGGGACAAAGACTTACTTACTGATACAGTAAAGCTAGACATTTGGAAGGGACAGTTGAATTTAGTAAGTGAATTAGATGACATGAATAAAAAAAATACTTAGATACACAACATCATAAGATAATGACAAATTTAGAGAAGATCAAACTATGTTCTTATTTGATGAACCCCAGAAATCAGAAAATAATAGAAAATAGAACTAAAATGATCATAAAAGCTAATCAAATAAAAGAAATATAAATTTCAGATACCAGAAAGAAAGTATCAGACTTAGAAGGTATAGTAGAAGCATTTAAATTATACTTTCATAAAGTTTATATCCTAAAGGAAATAATAGAACCTCAAAACATGTTAAAGTCTTTCTTTAGAAAACATATCAAAACCAAGCTAAAGATGATCATATAAGATTAGTAGACAAACAAATAACCATGACTGAACCTAAATCCCAAATTAAAAATTTAAAGCCAAACAATGCACCTGGCATAGATAATATGATTCCAGAAATGTTCAAGTTATTAACTAAAGAAATGCTGGAATTACTATTAAAAATGTGTACATTAGTAATGGAAAGCAAAAATATTCCTCCTTTTTGGAAATATACAATAGCATCACCTATTTTGAAACCAGAAAAAAATGTTCATCTTACTGACCTATATCTTTACTACAAGTTGATAGTAAAATGTTTATGGCAATACATGCGGCTAGGATCAAACATCTACTTCCATTATTAGCAGATGAAGATCAATCTGGCTTTATAAAAGACAGAAGTACATATGATAACATGAAAATAATTATATATTTAATTGATTACATTAATCATACAAAAAATAACATAAATATTGTCAGTTTAGACAAAAAATAGTGCCTTTGATTCTGTCCAATGGGATTATCTAGAGTCAGTTCTAGATGAATATGGATTTTCTCAAAATTTCACACTGTTAATTAAATCACATTCTGAAAAATCCGTAGCATATATAAAGACTGGATCATGATTTTCTAAATCTTTAGAAATTCCTAAAAGTGTAAAACAGGGACGCCCCTTGTCTCCATTGTTATTTACCTTAGTAATTAAACCTTTCACAAATTATATTTAAAGGGATAAAAATATTAAGGGTATATAAATTGACAATAGCCTGGAAATGAAGGTTCAGTTGTTTGCAGATGATATTTTGTTAACCTTAAAGGATAATAACACCTCTCTAAAAACTCTATTAAATTAATTGATCACTTTCATAAACTCTCAGGTCTTACATTTACTCAAAATAAGACACATATATTACTTATAAATTCTAATAAGAAAAACATAGATAAGAGTTTTTCTAAATATATAGCTGCTGACAATAAAATAAAATACTTAGGGGTTACATGAACAGATGAACTAGATAAGACAAAAACAATAAACTACTCTAATATTTTAAATAACATTAAAACATTCAAAATGGAATAAATACTATTTTATAATGGAGAATAGGTACTATATAATTAAAATGATTATTTTTCCAAAAATATTATACTTCATGCAAGCTTTTTCTATACTTCCTTCTAAATCTTACATAAAAAATTTAATAAACTAATGCTAAACTTCTCGTGGTATCCCAATAAAACCAGAATAGCCCTGAATCATCACTTAAATAACTGGGAAGCAGGAGGAATCAGTCTTCCAGATATAGAAATATATGCACTGTCCTGTCATCTAGTATAAAAACAATATCATTATGGGTAAATAATGCTTATTCTGCCAGATGGAAACACATACACAAAAAGATAAGGCTAAAACCAAGTCTTACATTACCTTCACAATATACTGAGTTGGTATCAAATAGTCTTCTTTGGTTGATGAGAGAACATTTTACAGAATATAAGCCAAAGCACATAAGCTCTAAGTTGATAAAAAAACATATTAAAAGGATATAAAACCCTTATGAATAGGAATCCCAACATAAAAGCTTGGTCGTTCTTGCTGTATCCTATTGCATGCATACAAAATAACATAAAAACTTTTGATATAGATATAATCAAGACTCTCAGAAAGCATGAATTGGCATATAGGCATCGTTACTAGACTCTGTAAAAGTTTCAGCAATGGAACAAATAAGAAATAAATTTAATTTAGGTAATGCTCTATGGCTAAGCATACATGATATAAAACAATACATTTTAAACAGAATAGAGACAAAGCAATTAACAATCAGACAAAACATGTCAAATTTATCAAACAATGGAAGCTGTTCATGGAAAAGGTTACTTATCAATCATTTATAAAATAATTAAGAAAACAAAATTATATCATACAGTGAATCTTTGGGACTACTGTAATACAATAAATAATCAAATGCCAAATGCCAATGACAAAAAATTAATATTTCTCTCTACAAAGGAAACATCTCTTTCATTGTAATGGAAACTGTTCACATGGAAATTTATTCATAGGTCCTTTATAGCACCACATAGAATGGAGATAATGTTTAAACAAAATATAGGATGTTGGAGATATAAAAGGAACTTGAAATTAGATTGGAGGCATATGTTTTATAATTGTCATTTACTTAAACCATTTTGGGATAAAGTTATTTTTTTCTTGCAAATGGCTTTTAATGATTGTTTCCATTTGTCTAAATCTTTGATTTTGTTAAATGCTCCCATACTCCACTGTGTTGCTAGAACAAATGTTTTACTGTCATGGACACTATTGGCTATAGCACACAAAACCATTACTAAAAATTGAAAAAGTAAGACCTCTCCCACATTTAAAGAATACAAAAACATTGTATTGAATGTATGATTAATGGAGATGAGAGCCATTAGTATGAGAACAGAAAGAACCACATCGTATTACAACTCATGGAAGAAAGTGAATGAAATACTGGAGAGAGATAACTGTAATACCTAATGGAATAAAGTTTTTAGATGAAAAAATGTGGAACACCTTTTAAACATAAACACCTTTATAAATTGTTTGTTTAGATTTTATAGCTGTTGTTTGTATATAGTTGTTAACCTGTGCAAATTATGTTTTATATTGCAAAGTTATGATTACATTCATTTTGTAACATCAATAAAAATATTTAAGCAAAAAAAAAAAAAGAATAAATAAATTCCCTTCTGCTAACTAGCAAATGAAAAATCTGCTTTCATCTATTACACAATATTACTGTCTGAGCAATATTGTAATTGCGTAGGTGTTTGTGACAACTGAAGAGGAAGTTCACCTTAAAAATTGTATAAAATATTCAGTAGCTATTTTAGTGTCTAAAATATGCTCATTGATTACCTAAATGTATTTTAACTTTGTAGGACAACATATTTATGGAAGATAGGGAGACTCCCACAATTATACATGCATTTAAAGTTGAAAAATGCTGACTATTCGGTGAATGTCATTTGTAGAGTTTTTAATGATTTATTGGTTTTCATATTAGAGCATCTCTATAGCAAAATTGTATTATCCCAGGGTAGTGGCATATTACTCTTCCCTGGGGACCACCCTTTCTTGGACAACTGTCATCCTTATGCGGCATTGACCAACATGGGTCAACCATACAGAAGTTGATCTAAACCATGATTGACCAATCTAATGGTAACCCTCTCCCTCTCTCTCTCTCTCTATATATATATATATATATGTGTGTGTGTGTGTGTGTGTGTGTGTGTGTGTGTGTGTGTGTGTGTGTGTGTGTGTGTGTGTGTATATATATATATATATATATATATATATATATATATATATATTTAGATAAATAGGTTCATAGGTGTATACTAGGCTAAAGACCACTAGGGATCTTATAAGCCTAGAAATGCAACCCAAATGTGACCTACAAATTTGAT
Organism: Protopterus annectens; assembly: GCF_019279795.1. Classification (NCBI taxonomy): domain Eukaryota; kingdom Metazoa; phylum Chordata; order Ceratodontiformes; family Protopteridae; genus Protopterus; species Protopterus annectens. The sequence goes on from NC_056732.1 coordinate 1,601,694,297, forward strand.
ATATATAGGTGCTGCTTTACTGACTGCCTCTGTCCACCAGAGAGATAGGAGCCAGATCAAGGCTGAATTTCTGATTATCAGTCCATTGGTTTAAGTTGCGCTTAAAAAGGGATAGGGAAGGTCTCTTCTTCTCCAGCTTCACATGGATGTGGAGCCTGTTCCAGAGAACAGAAATTCTCTGAGAAAAATACTTCTCTATTCTCTTCCCAATATTTCATAGGATTTTCCCTCCCTCCTTCTTAGCTGTCAGTACCTAAGGTTGTTTAAAAAGATTTTCAAAAGAATTATAAGCTGCCATTCAGCCCAGTTGTGGTTGAAAAAGATATTTGGACTGGTTACCAATCAGTTAATGGAAAGAGGGAAGGAAGACAATAGGAAAGAAAGAAAGAAAGAAAAATAAAGAAAGTAAAAAAGAAAGAAAGAAAGAAAAAGAAAGAAAGAAAAAGAAAGAAAGGAAGAGAAAAAAGAAAGAAAGACAAAGAAAGAAAGAAAGAAAAAGAAAGAGAAAGAGAGAGAAAAAGAAAGAAAGAAAAAGAAAGAAAGAAAAAGACACAGAAAGAAAGAAAGAAAAAGAAAGAAAGAGAGAAAGAAAGAAAAAGAAAGAAAGAAAGAAAAAGAAAGAAATAAAAGAAAGAAAGAAAATGAAAGAAAGAAAGAAAGAAAGAAAGAAGAAACAAGAATAACATTTGTTACAACTGTGGATGAAGTACTCAGAGACAGATTCATTAATAGTATTTGCCAAAGAATGCTGTTAACTGAACTGAATGTAATATTTCTACTGAGACTGCCTGAAGTATGGAAATGTCAGTCAGATGTAAACAGCAACTGAGGAAAGAAATACTGGGCAGATTTTGGCAAAGTACATAGAACAACAACAGCAAATGTAAAAAGTCCAAAATACTGTCATTTTAAAGAGAAGTGTCATGGCTGTGAAAGGGTGTGACATATAAAATGCATATGTTGTATAAAGAACAGTTTTAAACAATGTGTAAAAGTTAATTTATCTATCTATCTATCTATCTATCTATCTATCTATCTATCTATCTATCTATATGTGTGTGTGTGTGTGTGTGTGTGTGTGTGTGTGTGTGTGTGTGTGTGTGTGTGTGTGTGTGTGTATATATATATATATATATATATATATAGAGAGAGAGAGAGAGAGAGAGAGAGAGAAGAAACCAGGTTGCAAATATTTTTGGTATTAAAACTTTAAAGGGAAAGGCACATGTCTGTATCTCTTTTTCTTAGGATAATAACATTTACAAAGAGAATAATACAAGGACAGAGAAGATATTTCAATCAGTGTTTCCGAAATTGAAGTGTAAAGTGAACAATGACCATTAGTTGTGGCAAAAGGAGATAACCTTATTTTGTTTGGGAGGACCTATTCGCATAAGCTTGTGTTAAACTGGAAACAGGCAATGTACATGTCAAATGGGCTAAGATTTATACAAGAAGTGATGGAAATAAACGTTAACATGTCTCACTAGGAAGTAGGTACACTATATGTGTTAAAGCTGCTATTTGGGTGATTCCAAAGGTTTCTTCAAAATTCATTAAGAGTCAGAGATGTCTATTTGCAATGAAAGAGGAAGTTGATCATATGTTGGAAAGACTTGAAAGAAAAAATATTATCACTTCAGTGAGGCATAGTGAACAGCTTTTGTATATTTGTTAAACTAGTAAAGGCGGACATGTCTGTTTATATATGCAGTGATTATAACTTATCTGTAAGCTTTGCCTGGAACTATATCTGTAACCAACAACAAAAGAGCTAATGGCCATGCTGAGTGGCAGAACTTTTTTGTCAAATGTTGATTTGGCATAAGTTCATTTAATTAGAGTGAGTTTTGTAACTTCTATTTTCCATAAACATTATAGAAAATAGGTTCAGAGATTTGAATTTAGCAGATCACTTGGATCTTTTATTGGATAATGGGAAGACAGAAACAGAGCATTTTAGCAATGTAAAATATTTTTTTATAAACTGCAATAATGTGGTTTGCCAATACAAAGAATGCATATTTGAGACAAAGGTTCAATAAAATGGGGCTTGTTCTTCCATGTGGAAGCTATAAGCTATACATTTTGCCCTACCATCATTTTTGTGAAAGAAATGAAAGAATTTATCCTATTGGTACCCTCCACAGACTTCTGAGAAAGCATGTTCTACTTAAACATTGTAAATTGAATGCATTTATAAGATGTAAAAAATTGCTCATATGTGATAAGGGATTTTTATGTTATGATCAAAGCCTTTCCTTAAAAGTTCCTTGTAATAATGTTTATTCATAATATTTTCGAGCAGTAATCCAATGTACCATGCCTAATGGGGAAAAAGGAAAATGATTTTATGTTTCTTGGGCTCTGGCAGATAGGAAATATTCACAAATCAAAAAAAAATTTTGGAGTAAGGAAATTCCATTGGTATCTTTAATAACTTATTAAATGTAATCAGTTTTACATCATAAAGCATGCAGTTTTTGTGAGCATAAGCATTTATCCACTAACATATCCAGAAATGAGCCATAATGTTTCTATGACTGCCGGACACAATATAGGGTGCCTAAGGTACAAGTCAGTTTTGATTGTCAAGACTCTGTCACCACTTTTACAGTGTTTATTAATACTGTCACTGTTAATGTGTCAAAAAGATATGTCTATTACTAACAAACATAATAAACACAGAATATAGTTACTGGATAAAAGTGAGCTCAATAATACAGAAATAGTAATTATGTTCTATGATTAGTTTATACTGCTGGGTTGTTTAATGGATCTTAGTAATATAAATAGTAAGACTTGAACTGATGGAGGCAGTCATGCAAATGGTCATTTTAATATGATAATGTGTGTATTCTTGTATATAAAATCTTATATAATAAAAATAATATGTTACCACTGATAAAGTCATACAATGTATGCAAGAATATATACATGTTCTTACAGCAGTTCATTCAATCATGGCAATAGAACAAAAAGATAATAATAGAAAGTCTTATGGAGCAAAGGATCATTTATTGTTAAACAGAGCTGTAACAGAGAGCTGTAAAAACAGAAGAATCTCCGCCAAATTCATAAAGCTTCATGCAAGAATAAGGCTATTCTTGCAGGGAGTGGTTCATGTCCGTTTAAGATATCAGCACGCCTTGCATATGCATGAAGGCGCTCTGCTATCTAAACTAAACGGACACGAACCAGGAAAAAGCACAGGGGGCATGTGTCAGCAATCCCAGCACCTGAAACATGCCCCCCTTCACTCTGAAAGTGCTGTACGGCACTTTCTGACATGGATGACTGTCAAACTATATAATATTAGAGCCTAGCTCTAATATTATATAGTAAATGAGTATCCGCAGACACTGAAATGTAAATAGCTAACATTTCAGTGTCCGTGAACACCGAAAATAAACCCCCCCCACAAAAATCCCTATAGAAGGCAGCAGCCTTCAAGTGCACAGCTCCAAATGTATGCACTCTTGCTCTACATGCATGGAAGCAGTAGGGCAAGAGGAAATGAGTAAAAAATAAAAAAAAGGAATACTAATTTTTTTTCATGAAGTAAATCCGACGTTTAAGCACCGCACAGTTTGTTTGCATGGCCCGCCGCTAAGTTTAGCTTGGCTGAAATCCTGAAAATGATAGACAAGTGCTACTGTGATAGAAAATGTGTTCAAGCTGCTGTAGCATAGTGGTACTGCCATGGTATAGCATGTAGAGCATACTCAATTTGAATCCCCCTCTGCCAAATTGTTTAATAAACTTTTAAGGAATTTGAATGATAGATGTCAATCATATGTCTCACATATAACACAGAAGGGGTGGGAATATGTAAAATATAAATGTAAAAAATGTATAACTTTAATGAAAAAAATAGATTTAAGGAATGCTTTGATAGTGTAAGCATTGCTTACCTGCATTCAGCTCTGCTTAGCTGGTGTAAGCATTGCTATTGCGGATTTGCGCTGTGCTAAGCATAGTGCAGCATATTAAGAATGGCCAATCATGAAAAAGTGCAGGAAAACAGCCCCATTTAAACCACACAGGCGGGAATATAGCCATAACCATTTGGGACTGCACACAGCAGGACCGAAATGGCTGGTGTCGGAAAAGGTGTGCGCTTCTGAGTGCAACGTTGGGGCATTCAGGAGTCCAGGGTCATGGTTGGGCTCCTAGTTAAAAACCATGATGGCAGGCTGCTGCAGGGCCAGTACCAGGGCTTGCAGTACAAAGCAGAGGCCTCAGACCAGCTTGCACGTGATCTCACCAGTGCAACTGGCATACCCTGGACTGGTGAGCAGGGACATCATCACCATAATGACCTGAAGTAGAGGAGGGGTGCACTCTTGGACCAGTGAATCCAAGAAGCCCGAGTGCAGGATGCCCCACTTGTCTGTAAGTATGCAGTCTTATGTATCGCTAAGTATGGAAAAGGTCAACTTGTGACTGTGCAGGTGTGATTAATGTGTGATGTCTCCCCATACAACTGCTGCGGAGAGGTCCCAGCATGTGCAGGCTCATGCACAGTGACTAGCCCGGCTGCATTGGCAGTATGGTGAGTACAGAATACTCCCTACTATTAGCAGTAAGAAATCAAAATTTTAGTAATGGTAGTACTGCTCGTATATATAATTGTGCTGCAAAGGTCAGGAATAAATGCCTGTGTAATGCTGCCAGTGTTACAATGGAGTATTCCCAGCTACTGCATAAGACAGATATCAGTAGCAAACAAAGTACAATATGCAGGAGAGGAATATTAGAATATGTATGAGTGTGTCTGAGTGAACCTCCCAAGAAAGTGCCATGTCAGGGCTACTGTAACAGTTACAAATGAAAAGCATCCACCTGTGCAAATCATGCAGGAATAGTAATTGTGGAGTTCTGAGTCATACACAGATATGTATGTCAAAACTAATAAAGGTGATCCCAAACATGGGTGTGTGTCATCTCACTTGTACCTGATAAATAGAAATGTGTATGTCCTGCAGAAGGCATTAACTGAGGTGAACTGATTTAGCACTGCTTGTCTGCATACTTTAGAATGGGCAAGTCAAATAATTGGAAAAGAGCAACAGTACATATTCCCATCAGAATGTGTTTTACTTGTTTGTCTGCCAGCATTGTCCTCTGTTAATCTTTCCATTTCAGCTGTATGTAGCTGTGAATGTACTGAGAATGTATAAGGTTAACAGGTGCAGACCTAAAACGTACACTGTGTACTCAGGAATCTAAATTGCATGTAGATGTAAAACAGTCAAATGTGCAATCCAGTTAATGTGCACATATTTCACAAACAGTGACACCAATATCTGTTGTGTATGCATAAATTGTACTGAAAATGGGAAACAAATAATGCAACATGTGATAATAAATGTACTGTGCACAAAAATATGTGCTAGATAGAAATTTCACAAGCAAAACACAATTCCCCAGTAGCTCAGTCTGATAAGGAGTAGGCCTGTAGTTCAGTTTTGCACACACAGCACGGTTCGAATCCAGAGACCGCCATTTACATCTTAGTCTGGTACTACAGTTTTAAACTGCAATCTGAATAGAAAAAATAATGTACTGCAACACATGCATTTTTCATACAGGGCACACAGGTAAAGCAGTCTGAATAGAAATACTAGTATGATGTGTATAACTATGAAAGGTATAAAATTGCTGTGTTGACAAGTCCCGGTCCTACAAATAGATGCAAGCTAGACATCCACACTCTGCAGTCTGGCCCAGACAATCTCCTCAAGTGTCACAATGTCATGGATAGTTTCCCCAGTTGGCAAGAAACCTGCACACAGAGAATGTCCCAGTAGATGTAAGTGAAAGACACAACACACACTTCAGGGCCTGCAACTAAAATGTGAATCTGAAATATGTGTAGAAACAGCAATGTAATGTGCACACAGTTCATCTGTACAGGCCCACAGGTAAAGAAATCGGTATAGAAACAGGTCTGATATATATAACTAAAATAAGGGTACAATTGCTCTGTTGATATCTATAGCTGTTGGTGTGCTGTAGCAGCCCCATGGCCCAGCTAGAGTGTAAGTGTGGTCAGAATGTAGAGTAGTGAATAGTAGTGTACTGACAAATATACTTGATAGCAGTTGTCAATTGAATCTGTTCCCTTCCCCCACCATTCAACTGATCCAGCCATCACACTGAAACCAAAGTGGGTATGTTCCTAAACAAATCTCTACTGTTGGGACCGTTGTTCCATTTGGTTTATCATTGTTTAAACTGTGTGAGTACTAATATCCCCGGTTGAATAATCATCTTATTGCATGCCTGACATACCACTAACGGGCATGCTGTTGCAACCCTGAATGCCATTGCATATATGCATGGGTTCTGTTTGCTATGGCACTGTTATAATTGCACTGTTTTGGGTTAATGGGAATATCCATTCATGCTATTTCGACTAATGTTGTAATGTGTTGTGCATGACTAACCAATATTCATTGTTAATTTCCACACCATAGCACATATGGGAAGGCAGATCCCAACGGATCCACCTCTCCCACCCCACCTGGCCGATGCACCGGGTCCCAGCACATCTGAGACCAAACCCAGACCTCCCTCATCTGCTGGTCCTGCACCTCCCTTGGGTGGAATTGCTGCAGGGGATGGGGCTCGCCCCCCCTGCAAGTGGGCACAGTGAGGATGTTTCACCTGGGATGAGGTCTGTGGCATGGTGCGCAGTGTCCTCCAGATGGAGCTGGATGACTGCCTGCGCCATGTGGAGGGCAGGCTGTCGCAGCTAGAGGAGCAGCCGGCCCCTCCAGCTCAGTCCTCAGCACAACCACCTTCAGGGCTGTGAAGGAGTAGTGGTGACTGCCATCGGGTGGGGACATCAGTGCCACTACTACCATTTTGGGGGCTCATGAGCCTCAGATTCCCAACCACCCTCCCCGTCAAGGTGTCTACCCCACCATGTGTCATACACCGCCCCTGTCTGCTGTCTTGTCTGTCTGTAAATGCAACCTCTTCTACCAAACCTCCCTCACTACACTTACCAATAATCCTTCCTTAACATCCCACTTTCACCTTAAAAAAGGGCATCTGTCCCACAAAAAAAAAAAAAAACAATTCCCATACATAGCTCTGCATTTCGCACAGAGACATGTACCCAGCACACAATCTAACCCTACCAATCATCCATATTGTATGATGCCCACACACTTCCTTGTAGGGTGTGAGGCTCCAAATTCTAAATTGCCCACATTGAAAGCAGCTGTTGCTGCCAAAGAAATGCAGAGTTATGGTCCTTTCCTACACCTGCCCTGCACATCCCTACTTGTTTCTCCTCTTATTTCTGCCCCTGCTTGCCCCAATTTCACCAATTTCCTATCTCCCTTTTTTTCTTTTCTTTATTTAAAATTAGCGCGGGTTTAAGTGGCCATAAGTAGGTGTAAGCAGTCGTAAGCAAAGCTAAGCTCACGTAAGTGTCGCTTAGCTTCACGCAAACCCACTTACAACTGCTTTAAAGCACCTTAATCACTTCGTCTCCAACAGCCCCTGTTCTGCCCAGCAACAAAATAAGCAGCCCTTACAAGTCTCAAACCCAGGACCCTGCACACTACAGCCAAAGTGATTTACCACTAAGCCATTTCAGATATAAACAAATCTGATGTTTTCTCAAACATATCATACAGCATAGTCATTTAACAGTAGAAGAAATGTATATATATATATATATATATGCAGATCTATGCATGTATGTATATGTATATATATATATATATATATATATATATATATATATATATATATATATATATACATATATATATATATATATATATATATATATATATATATATATATATCAATATATATGCAAAAAGATATATATATATATATTTATTTATATATATAAAAGAACACAACAAATACATATATGACCAAAGGCACTGTTAATGGGGGTGGGGGGCCAAAATTACATACCCCTTGTATTTATTGATATCATCCACTCCTCCACAGCTGAACAGATCTGCCTTGCAACACATACCAATACTTGCAAGTCTCATAGTCAGGATCCTACACAACATAGCCACAAGAAGTTAACAGTAATCTATCTCAGCTGTATGATGTTAGGATGATATCAATAAGATATCATGCAGAACAGTCTGTCTACCATAGGGAATGTACAACATGGAAGCAGTACACATTCCAATGATACACACACACACACACACACACACACACACACACACACACACACACACACATATATATATATATATATATATATATATATATATATATATATATATAGCTATATGTATAGACACGTACATACACATATACATATATTACTATGTATAGATATGTATATGAATATACATATTTAGAGGGTGCACAGCATATTGAACAGCCAGTATTCCTACAGTTGCCACCTTTTAAAATGGACAGTGTTTGAGTTTCTCATACAAAAGACAATTATTGCATGAAAGATATACTAACAGAGAAGTCAGAATGTCATCACACACACAGATTTGCATACATATAAATGTTTATTTATGTACTATTTCAGTTGTATATGCCATTTCATATAGTAGTTAGGTGTTTGAAATACATACTAATTGAGTAATGCAACTCTCAAGCAAAACATTTTATACAGTAATCTGAAAGTATAACAAATGTTGCTGTCCAGGCCAAGGCCTTCAAGTAGTACAACAGTAAAGAAACACTGGCCTGGAAGATAAGAATCAATCAACACTAATTAATACAGATGTAGTTCAGTAACCTCCAATTACACTCTGTACTCAACCCCTAGGGAAAAAGAATTAAGTTGTCACAATG
>NC_056732.1:1601708101-1601713101 GCF_019279795.1 Protopterus annectens
AGGACAGCAAATATGGGGAATACATACCTTAACAAACACTGGAAGTATATGTTTGCATACACTCCAAATAACATATTGTGGAAGCAGCTTTTGAGGTAATGACATCATGCACTCTTCATGTGTATGGACCTTCCAGCAAGTACAGGTCCTCAGTGTCACACCAAGAAATGGTCTGTTGTCCAAGACGTTTGCCCATCAAATGTGCCCACTTACCTGAAACAGAGGCAGCCGTGGCTTGCACACATCTTACAAGCCATGGAATGGATCCCATACCCAACAGGTAGCATGCAGGAGCTGGACATGTAGCCTTACCTCACCATTGCATATACCATGGCAAACAGTGCAGACAGTCATGTATGTGGCAAGGATGTATGGGACAAGATTAATGTAGAAAATAAACAGATGGCCATCCAAGACAGATGATGACACATTACTGCAAACTGGTCATGTAGACTGCCTAGTAACATGCCGCAACACTGAGGGAGTTGCAGGAATGTCTAGCAAGTACTGGCTGTACAGTACCTGTGTCGACAATTACCTGGTGTCTGCATAAGTTTGGCCCATGGGTTAGGGTAATCAGATGGGACAGTTGTTCCACAGGAAACATCAGTCAGGGTTCTCTACAGGTAGCATATGCATAACATCAAAAGTCTCCCAAAGGCATGTGTTGCAATGTGTACTGGTGTACCAAGACCACGTTGGAAACCTACAGACAGTATCAATTAAGATACATGTGCTGCACAACCAACACCTCACCCCACCTCAGGCCCACCATCCCCATCTGTAGCTTCTTGGTGCCAGTGTACACCTGTATGTTTGCCATTCATTAGCAGGGACTAGGCCGGTACACATTATGTTCAGAATTTGGGGCACTGCAAAATGACACACTTGTGTAGCCCATGGTTGTCAAGCATCTGCAAAAAGGCTAAGGATGGAGAGGGGGTGTCATCCTGAAACACAACCGTAAACTGAAGCAGAGATCCAAAGCTCACTAAGAATGGCTGTATCTGCACATAGTCAAGGTCATGAATTGTGGTAGACATAACCCTGACTCCACAGCAATAGTGACAGTACTGTGTGACCTCCAAGGACTGTGCACATGAGTTGACCTTGCAATCATGCAGAGTTGGGGGACATTTGTAGGGCAGAGTGACCAAATACTGGCAAATGCAGATGGCCCATGCTAGTATACCCCCTTCCAGGAATAGTGACTGCTATAGTACACTTAACAGTTGGTGCAACAAACCATCATGATAAGGGTGTGCACACATATACGCCCACAAATTGTATGCATCTCAGTCAGCATCTGCACAACTAACACATTTGTTTGATACTGCATTGGATTGCACAGGACATATATCACATATCAGGTTCGTGTAATGTTAACATATGCAGTAATGTGGCCCCATGGCATATCAAGGAAGAGGGTGCCATGTCAATAAGCCATAGCCACAGTAAGGTTTGAAGTTTGTCAGTGTAATTGTATTTTATTGGCCATATGTCTGTCCACATATCATCCCAGATATGTGTCGGACAAACACATAAGGGCTGTGTGCAGCAAAACAAACATAACCGACACAGATATACACATTCAGCAAAGGTGTGTACACCTGTGAGGTATGGTGCACAGTACATGCCAGGGTGCTGAACAGGTGCACAGCAATACTGTGTACATGGGTGCAGTGTGTTCCAGGGGAGGGAGCATCACCTACTAAAACAACCCATGCATCACAGAGATGTATAATGTTGGCAACAGGGATTGACTATAGCTGCACTGCATGCTGTTGAGTGCCATATGTCATGCATGGTGACAGACGGGTAATGAGAGGCCTATATGCAATATCTTTCTGCAACCTTACCTGTAATTGTGTGTGTGTGTGTGTGTGTGTGTGTGTGTGTGTGTGTGTGTGTGTGTGTACTGTTAAGCAATGACATACAGGTCTTAAAGTGCATTTCCTGTTTTCACATGTGGCGAGGTGGGTCAGGGTCCCTTCTGCAGGCAAACTAGTTAGTGTCCATACAGACACTGATAATGGTGATAGGTGTGTTGAGGCACAGGCAGGGTTGTCAGAGGCTGAAGCTGCGCCATCATTTGACATCCAACTGTTATCCACCCTATTCCCACACACAGTCACATTGCTTATACATACCCCATCACCAGTGGCCATAGATGAGGGACAGTTGGTGGGTGGTGGCATGGGACAGGACAGTGTGGTATCTATGGCACGTGTCTGGACACAGCAGCCATAACCAAATGTCCGGTGGGGTACCACTCAGACAGATGTACAGGGGTACTCATAGGAGGGCTGCTGGTCATTCCTGGCAGAGGTGCCACATCTGGTGCCACCAGATGCATGTTTCAGGCCATCATGGAGGCACAGGCATGTATGGAACACTATACCAGACAGGGTCTAAGGCTGCAGATGGTTACTCATTCAGCTGTTATTGACAACATTCTTGGTCTTGCAGGTGCCCACCATTATTTTGCAGAGGTCATGGATAGACAGTCGGGTGAGATGGTGGGAAACCTCAACTGTGGAATGTCTGTGCTTGAGCATATGGTGGGAGTAGTGTTATGGCCATGTGGACATAGGCCAGCAACACCTGGAGGTCAACGTGGATGTGCCAGAAGTCAGAGCTGCTCCCGTAGTGGCAGTACCAGACCCAGAAATGCAGGTGGGGTTCTGTCCACAACACAACACAGCAGGCCATGTGCACATGGCCCTGGCCAGTTCCAAGAGGGACTTGGATCCAGTGGACAAATGTCATCATCAGGTGAGAGTACCATATCGTGGCTTGCACCTGTTGGTGCCTGTGGAACCTCTGGCAGGCACAGTTCTCGTATCTGTGGTCAGAGACTGTGAACTGCACACCCTGCCAGGTACGGTCTGCAGCTGTCCAACAAATCCCTGTATAGGGCAGCCACATGGCAGAACTGTGTGCATGCACATACACACACACATCACCAGCACAGCTAGGGAAACCCCTTACCTACACACACCACATCACAACAGCCTAATTAATAATTAACCCCCCCCCCACACACACACACACATGATGTCATATGTATAGCTCAGCCTAGGTCTCTGGCAAACCAAAAACACACCTTGTGCATATGATGATACCTGTTCCACATCCCTGTCATCCATAACATCAATGCAGGGACAGGCTAATATGGTTCTGATGAAAAGGATGACTGTACTACGGTGTACCAATGTAATGCTGTGTAACATGTTGTCAGCACTAAAGTTTAATGCTTACATGTCAGGAAGTGTAGCTGTCCAGCCATGATGCATTATAGCTGTTATTAACAATGACTGATTGTGGTCTCCATAATGTATTCCATTTGTGTTGTAGGTGGCCATGTGTCAGCAAGATGTTGGTCTGCTCTTGTTTCATAAGGCACTGTGGTGACACCTTGACTGTGCCATATCCTGGGTACATCTGAACACATGACACAGGTCTGTATAACAGTTACTGCATGTGCCACATGGCTGATAGGTCTGGGGGTTTAGACAGGTGAGTGTATGGTGGCTGATGTCAACGCACTTCTACAGTGGACAATGGTAAGTGTACAGGGTGGTATACACCACATGTTTGTGTATAACACACACAGAGGTGTTGGTGTTGATTCAATACACAGAGAATACTGTACACGTGGATGTATGTACTTGTGCAAGGAACCCATTTTAGCCTATGTAATTCCACCAAGACAGAATAGGCACAAGATCACATTGGTAAATAAGCAGTCTGCTAGTTTAATGTCATTGACAATGGTACTGGAAGGGTATATGTCCCCTTCCCAATGTAGTGCAATCCTCAACTCAATACACATAGGTGTGCTGGTGTGGCTGGCCTAGCCCTACCCTTTGGCGGGTGTGAGGTGCTGTAGAACTGCAGATAGTGTGATTGACAACTACTTAACCTGTTAACATGAACTGTACAGTATTATAGCCAGCTAAGCAGGGGGATACATTCAACAGTAACTGCAATGATGGTGGCTGTGTTCACAAGATCCACACCCAGCTATATATACCAACCCCAGTATTGCTGTACACCTATACAGTGGGGAAGAGGGCATTTACACATCTACTACTAGTTGTGATGGAATGAATTTCCACAGGATGATTCCTGTGAAATGTTAGTATTTGCCAGGCAGTTCTCAGACAGATGACCTCCTGGGACATGTATACTCTGCAAACTGAAGTAGATCCCTTCATATACACACACACTCTTACTTGGCAACACTGGGACAAGAACCCCTACCTAGTTATGTAGTGCTACTGATGTGTGTGGCCTTAATTGCACACACCACACAGCTTTTAGGATGAGGTATGTTCCAGGTTACATGTTAAGTGAAGAACATCACCAGGCCCTGTACAGTGTGGTAATGGGGGATGTACTGGTTGTTTATAAACAATACATAGTGTGACATACTGTCACACTATGTATTGCTCATAGTGTGACATACTGTCATATACACATTGACAAACACATAACAGTCATACACACATCTGAGAGACCTGGGCTTATCAGTGCTAACTACCTTGTCAGTGTGTCCATTCTGTTACAGATAAGTTGAACATAGCACATGCATCACTGGGCTGGATAGTGTTATCAGTTACCTCTATGGTTGATGGTGACAGTGGTCCCCATACAGTGGAACAGGTTACATGTACTGGGGATACCATGTTGTAAAGACAGTATACCCAGCACCCACACCCCACAGTGGATGTTGTACACACTGAAAACCATGATAATACTCTGACATACCCACCATCACACATTGACCAGGACTGCAATACAACCCCTTGTCTATCTCAAGAGTGCTACTACAGGGATATGCATCTAATGCACATGGCACAAGGATAGTAGGGTGATGCATTTTCATTGGTCTCCTATAGTCAGCAACATCACTATCTCTAATAGTGTGTGACAATGTGTATTGCATTAGCAGAATGTGGCCTCGGAATGCTGTATCCTACAAATATACACATCTG
>NC_056732.1:1601718101-1601740601 GCF_019279795.1 Protopterus annectens
ATAGCCCTACAAGTGGGAGTTTCCCCAGCCACATAACACTGTCATGACAAATATTAAATCATGTAGACCAGCCATATCCACACAAACCCTGTTAAACCAACATCACTTCAAATGTAGAAGAGCAAGACTTACATTCTGTGCTCATGTCTGGAACACCCCCTCCTGTTTTTTGGCCTGTCTCCACAGTGTATGTTGTAAGAGGTATATCCAACTACCCTCTGTGATGCTGTTTGTCAAACACTGACATGAAGTCCTGCTCACAGTAAATGAAAAGGGCCAACACCCACATGATGTTCTTACTTATTGGAGTGTGTTTCCATGAAATTGGCTATGGGAATGATACCACAGCTGTTCCAAATGCAATCAGCTAGTGGGGGACTGCAATTAATTCACAGGCCATCAGCTGATCATGAGCATCACTTACAAAACACAAGCTGCTGCCTAAGCAAAGCAGGTGTACTTTTCCACATCCACCAGAGAGAGAGTGAGAGAGACAGAAAGAGACAAAGTAAGAAAGGAAGGGAGTAGGAGAGTAAGAGCTAAGCATGTATGTGTCACACACTTACCAGTACTAGGTTTCAAACCCTTGCCTGACTATGTATTGATATTACATTTTTATGCAGTTATTGCATGTGCCATGGAGCTTACATGTTGGAGAGTTGTCCAAAGGTATCTTTGAAGGTGAGTGACATCAGCAACAGTGATAAAGAAGGGATAAGGTAAGTGTAGTACATGTGGCTGTTCACAAAAACAGGTGTCAAGGAAGACACAACCACAGTCTCTCAGGGACTCACATACATAACTAGTTTGTTACACTACAGTATTAAACAGGTATCATATGTGCCACAGAGGTTATCAGGCTGATACATGGGCAAAGGGTATGTCAAGGTGACTGACATCAGAAAGCATGCTACAGTAGGGCAATGGGAGGTGTAGTGAGTGTGAATGGTTTCCAAATCATTAATCTCCATACACACACACACACACACACACACACACACACACACACACACACACACACACACACACACACACACAGATTTGCCAGTACTGATATGCAGGGGTTCATTGCTTCACAGGTGTGTAGTATTCGACTATGCCAGAAGGCTGTTCAAGGCTAGGCAAAGGGTATACCTTTTCATCAGGCCACATGACAATGGTCTGCAGTGTGGCTCAGGGGTGAAGTCCCTGGATTGGCCCACACAGGTGGGTATTGTATTCACCATCCACTCATCTGGGTTACTATTGTGGGTGGCCAGTGCTGTGCAATGCTTGCCATGTATATGTTCTATATTCCATAACATGGACAGTGACTGGGTTGTGCACATGTCCCACATGCACGTTCTGTGACATTTGGAAGTGTACCTGGGGTGTCTGGGGCATTTTGTGTTGGCAGATTGTTATCATCTGATGTGGTATTCCTGACCTCATGTGGTGAGAACTGGCTATGGAACTGAGGTTGTGCCTGCACCTGCATTGACAGCATGATACAGGTATTCACTGATGTTAGTGGCATCTGTCCATACAGGGCATGCGTATAAGGCATGGCATTTCCTTTGTGGGTTACATTTACAGACTCTACAGTTGTTGCAGGTGTCCAGTGGGGAACATAGCAAAGGACCACAGTAAGCAATTATTTGTCTATTATAGGGATAGAACAGGGTGCCATGTCCTCTGTAATCCACTGCAATCACACTGTGGTTACTATTTGTGGGCAATATGCAGGGAACTATCAAGATAGTGGTTGTTGCCTACCCAAGTGTGTTTCTGTATGAGATATGGTTGGAGAGTTTTCTCTGGATAATGCAAAGGTTGCCTATATTGTTCACCAATCCATAATGTCATATGTAGGGATACGGATTGTCTACACCAGCCTTTCTGCTATTTGACATCTGTTGTACTTGTAAGGTAGACATTGTGACATATAGTAGGTCATCAATATAAGAAATTTGTAAACCTGCCCCACAATGAGTCTTGTTATTACACAATAACAGCTACCTCCACACAGGATACTGATGACAAACACACACTTGACAGTACTGAGATCCAAACCCATACCTAGTTATGCATTGCTACTACAGTGTACCGCATTTATCACACGAGCCATGGAGCTTATAATGATAGCCATATTCCAAAGGTGTATTTTAAGGTGAATGACATCAGCAGGCTTGCCAAAGTAGGGCAATGGAAAGTGTAGTGACTGTGATTGGCCTCAAAAGCATTGAGCCCTACACACACAGTTTCCATGTCTGGGATTATAACTCTTACATAACTAGTACATCATCCTATAACATTCCACAGTTAGAGAATGAGCCATGGAGCTTACAGGGCTAACCCTTCTCCAAAGTTGTATTTCAAGGTGAATGACATAAACAGGCTTGCCAAAGTAGGGTAATGGAAAGTGTAGTGACTGTGACTGACCTCACAAGCATTGATCCCTACACCGACACAAAGTTGCTATGTCTGGGATTAGAACTCCTGCCTACTAGTACAATGCACTATAGCATTATGCAGTCATAGTACATGCCATGGAGCTTATAGGGTTAGTACTTCTCCAAAGGTGCATTTCAAGGTGAATGACTTCAACAGGCTTATCAAAGTAGGGCAATGGAAAGTATAGTGACTGTGACTGGCCTTAAAAGCATTTATCCCTGCACACACAGAGTTCCCTACACACACAGAGTTACCATGTGTGGGATTAGAACTCCTACCTAACTAGTATATCACGATATAGCATTACAAAGTTATAGCATGCACAAGTTTATAGGGCTAGCCCTTCTCCAAAGTTGTATTTCAAGGTGAATGACAGCAGGCTTGACAAAGTAGGGCAATGGAAAGTGTAGTGACTGTAACTGGCCTCAAAAGCATTGATCCCTACACACAGAAACAACCACACACACAGAGTCTTACAGTTGCCATGTCTGGGATTAGAACTCCTACCTAATTAGTACATCACACTATAGCATTACACAGTTATAGCACACACCACAGAGCTTGCAGGGCTAGTCTTTCTGCAAAGGTGTATTTCAAGGTGAATGGCATCAGCAGACTTGCCAAAGTAGGGCAATGGAATGTGTAGCGACTGTGACTGGCCTCAAAAGCATCAATCCCTACACAAAGTCTCACAGTTGCCATGTCTGGGATTAGAACTCCTACCTAACTAGTACATCACACTATAACATTAAGCAGTTATAGCACACATCATGGAGCTTATAGGGCTAGACCTTCTCCAAAGGTGTATTTCAAGATGAATGACATCAGCAGGCTTGCCAAAGTAGGACAATGGAAAGTGTAGTGACTGTGACTGGCCTCAAAAGCATTGATCTCTACACACACAAGCAAGCACACACACACAAAGTCTCACAGTTGCCATGTCTGGGATTAGAACTCCTACCTAACTAGCATGTTACACTACAGCAATACACAGTTATAACACATGCCATGGAGCTTACAGAGCTAGCCCTTCTCAAAAGGTGTATTTTAAGGTGAATGACATCAGCAGGCTTGTCAAAGTAGGGCAATGGAAAGTGTAGTGACTGTGACTGGCCTCAAAAGCATTGAGCCCTACACACACACAGTTGTCATGTCTGGGATTAGAACTCCTACCTAACTAGTACATCACACTATGATATTACGCAGTTAGAACACACGCCAAGAAGCTTATAGGGTTAGCCCTTCTCCAGAGCTGTATTTCAAGGTGAATGACAGCAGGCTTGCCAAAGCAGGGCAATGGAAAGTGTTGTGACTGGCCTCAAAAGCATTGATCCCTACACACACAGAAACAGAGTTTCACAGTTGCTATGTCTGGGATGTGAACTCCTACCTAACTAGTACATGACACTATAACATTACGCAGTTATAGCACATGCTACAGAGTTTATAAAGCCAGCCCTTCTCCAAAGCTGTATTTCAAGGTGAATGACATCAGCAGGCTTGCCAAAGCAGGGCATTGGAAAGTGTTGTGACTGTGACTGGCCTCAAAAGCATTGATCCCTACACACACACAGTTGCTATGTCTGGGATTAGAACTAATGCTTAGCTAGTACATCACACTACAGCATTGTGCAGTTATAGTATGTGCCATGGAGGTTATAGGGTTAGCTCTTCTCCAAAGGTTATTTCAAAGTGAATGACATCAGCAGGCTTATCAAAGTAGGGCAATGGAAAGTGTAGTGACTGTGACTGGCCTCAAAAGCATTGATCCCTACACACACAAACACGGTTATCATGTGTGGGATTAGAACTCCTATCTAACTAGTACATCACAATATAGCATTACAAAGTTATAGCATGCACCACAGAGCTTATAGGGTTAGCCCTTCTCCAAAGGTGTATTTCAAGGAAAATGACATCAGCAGGCTTGCCAAAGTGGAGCAGTGGAAGGTGTAGTGACTGTAACTGGCCTCAAAAGCATTGATCCCCACACACAAAAGCAAACACACACACACAGAGTCTCACAGTTGTCATTTCTAGGAGTATAACTCATACCTAATTAGTACATCACACTATAGCATTACACAGTTATAGCACACACCATGAAGCTTGCAGGGCTAGTCTTTCTGTAAAGGTGTATTTCAAGGTGAATGACATCAGCAGGCTTGCCAAAGTAGGGCAATGGAAAGTATATTGACTGTGACTGGCCTCAAAAGCATTTATCCCTACACACACACAGCCTCACAGTTGCCATGTCTGGGATTAGAACTCCTACCTAACTAGTACATCACACTACAGCATCAAGCAGTTGTAGCATATGCCACTGAGCCTATAGGGTTAGCCTTTATCCAAAGGTGTATTTTAAGGTGAATGACATCAGCAGGCTTGCCAAAGTAAGGCATTGGGGAGTGCAGTGTGTGTGAATGGGCCATAAACCATTCGTCTGGAAGCACACACACAACACTCAGTCACACACAAGTTTACATTTGACAGGACCATGTATACAACTGCTAGATGAATAATGACTTGTACTGTCATGTTACAAATTTATCACACGCACCACAGACAGTATAGTGCTGAGGGCTACCAGAAGCAAATGTCTACAGTGTTGGACATTTGCATATCATATGGTATTGGCCAATTGGATGTGTGCTGGGTAGGACGGCCTCATGATGGGAAGCTCTTTGGCACTGTCTGTCATTCTCTTCTCCACATCTATGTATGTGTATGTTTGACCTATAATAGTGTGTTGTCCTTGGATATATATGTGTATTTCTATCCGATGTGTGTGCAAAGCATGACTGGTGTGCAATGTGGAGTGTGTTCACAGACATCTGCGACTGACAGATATGTATAGTCCACTGTTGTTGACAGACATAGGATTCATTTCTGTAAGTGTGGGAGTATGCCCAGTATGACCCTTCGGTATTTTGTTGTCGGGCATGGGCTTTGTTTCTCTAAGTGTGGGAGCATGCCCAGTATGACCTTTTGTATTGAAAGTGTGAATACATTCCAGGTAGGTTGTACTCCAGTGCAGGCATCTGTGTTCTACACCTACAGCTAGCAGCCTGTTTCTGCAGGATACCTGTTGATAGGTTGACAATATGGGGTCACAATGGACAAAGGATAGTGGGATACTCTAATTTTGTCTGTGCTGCTTCTGCTACATTGTTTTGGTGTTAGCAGAGATATTCAGACATATGTACTGTTTTACACTGTGATGTATTATGTCATCAGCTACTGACAGATATACATATTTGCTCGCAGTAATTTACTGGGGAATACAAGATGAATGAAGCTGTGTCCACTACTGTGGTCTGCAGCCTACATATTCCTGCGCAATCATGCCATTCTGGAGGAGGAGCTGCAGACACTTGCTGATGGGTCTATGTAAATGGTTCAGCACCTTGGTACTGTGGCAGCTGAGGATCCTATGCTTGTACTTCTATCGATGTGACAGAATGGCCATATCCTGCTGCAGCCATACCTCACAGCTGTACAAATTCACACAGGTTACCCAGAGGCAGGGCTCATATTTCTGGTCATTACCCCTTCACATTGTGGTTTACCAGCAGGTTTGTAGCCACCCATTCCTGTGTTTGCAGGCAGGGATAGTATGTGCACACATCTGAGTTTCAGACTTCACACGCTCCATGGTGTCCATGCTTCTACCCCCCCATTATTCTATCCTTTTCCAAACATTATGCAAATACATGATAAGTATCCCTATAGTTATCACTTCATCCCAGAAGTATTTAGGGGTTGGTCCACAGTTCATGCAGTAGGACATGGTGGACATGCTACTGGGATTTATCAACTTGGCCTTGCATTTGTGTTCTGTGGACTGTGTTATGTTATTATCTGGGAGTCCATGAGATAACATACATTGGCAGTATGGGTGAGACACAGGTCTTTGACAGAGGACTGTAGGGCATTTGGTAGTGATGCAGGCCATCTGTAGCAGGCCAGTGCATTGTGTCACTCCTACAGTCCCAGGCTGCAAGCCACTATATTCCCCTGGGGTGACAAGGTAGGTGTGCAAGGTGTTAATGGCAATAGTTTCTAACCTTATTAATCCATTGGTGTGGATGCTGGCAGGGTGCTGCTTACAGCTAGGGGCACATCTGCATGGGACATCTCTTCAGCATGCTGCATTCTGTGGATATTCCCATACAGAGGTGGGGGTCATATTGTACTCATTCCCAACATCAGGGATATGACCTGTGAGGTACCTGTGGCTGATGATGGGGTGAGCTGAGTGCATATGTGTTATGGAAGCTACTTGGAGCTGACTCACAGATATATGTGGGGCATTCCACTTATGCTGGCTTGTGCAGGGACATTAGGTTTTGCAGTACTTCATACCTGTGCCTTTTGTGGTCTGCCAGTGTTTGCCCAGTCTACATCAGTATTCCATACTACACAGCCAACTAATGTGCTGCTAACCTGCATGTACAAATCCAAGGGTGTGTCCATTTGACAGTAACATTTTATGCACTCTCTGTCTAGGGTACTTCCATCTGTGTACTGTTTGTATGTCTGGGCCCACATTCATGCCATGTCCATCTTTCAGATGGTAACAGATATTACATCTGAACAATTAGTATGGATTACTGCTGGATAGTGTCTTGCTGCGATACATTGTGTTTGGCACTGCAGTTGTGAGAACTTGGCCCTGTCATCAACAGTACTGACCACTGACCACTGGGACACAACCCTCCATGCCTACATGCTGACCACTTTGACACAATATACAACACACAACAACCTAACACACAGAGCCCTGCATATTGTACACGTGTAACAATCTATCCTGCTACTTTGGCCAGCTCAGGTAATCTGTGCTCCACTGTTATTATACCCACACGTACATGTTACTACCTTTCTACGTAGGATTGTTGTGGGAGCACATCTGACAACTGTAAACATTTGCTGTGATGGTACTGGTATTTCAGGTACTCTGTTGGCTTCCATTTCATTCTATATTCTGACCTATCATGCAGACTAGAGTCATATCAGTGTAGTTCTTAGGTTTTATTGACCTACATTTCAGTTTCATACTTCTTACCTTTCAGAACTAACATCCCACTGCCTGCCTTGTTGTAGTCTGTCTGTGTAGGTCTGGAGGGGGGCTGTTCTCCATTGCCATCATTTGGAGGCCTTAGCACAGCCTTTCTTTGTGTTTGTCTACACCTGCTGGCTGAAACTGTTGTTGGGTATGTGAGCCTCACTGACATGCATGTGTGTGTCCTATGGACACATATTTGGCCCACCACATGTCCTGCAGTGGGTTTTGTCACTTTGTCTTGTACTGCCTACTATGTTGACACCAGTATTTGTTATGGATTTCATGCTGCCGATATAGATATCTACTATCTGCTGCCATCCCATTCAGCCACCCAGTTCCCTTGCATGCTCACATCCATACCATAGATACAAGTAGCAGAACATACTACTCCATTCAGCAATTGATAGTGAGAGTGATTTACATTGTGGATGTGGCAGTATTGAGGATGGTGCTGGAGGGCTAACTATGATGTGGATATTCTACAAATGGGCCTTACATAAACAGATGCTTGATGCCAGGGCCATGGGCTCAAGGACAATGCCAAGAAATGTATAGTTATTCCCTTTAGGAAAAAGCATGTACCCATGAATTACCACATAGGTGGCAGTACACTAAACACTGAAAATGTGATAACAGACTTAGGGACACAGGTAGACCATGGTCTCACCTTCAATTACCACATCGCCACGACAGTCAGGAAATCCTTCTATGTGGCACACCTCATCACTAAGGGCTTTTCATCCAGAAAAAAAGGAGGTCATTGTCCCACTGTACTCATCCCTCATTAAACCCATTGTAGAATACAATGCCCCATTTGGTATGTACCTCTCAAGACATCTGGAACAAATGGAAAGGCCACAGAAATACCTCACTAAAATAATCATAGGCCTAAAGCAGATGCTCTATGCTGACCATCTAAAAAACTCCAGCTATACTCTATCACATATTGTCTACTCAGAGGTGATCTCTGCTTAACATACAAGGCCATCTCAAACCCAGAGCTGTTGGACATGCTACACTTAAAGAAATCCCAATCCCTCAGAGCCATATGCTCCAGGGATATAAACCTTGTCATCACAATGAACAACACACGCTGGCGGGATAGGTTCCTGACCCAGAGACTCCCCAGACTTTGGAAAAGACTGCCCAAATATATCAAGCAGAGCACCTCTTTGGCCCTCTTCAAAGGGAACCTTGATGATTGGATGGGCGATAGGAAATTCACCCTGGGGATCACTTCAGTCACCCTGCTAGACAAGGGTCTAGGAAAGTAAATATTGTGGGATGAAATAGCCAGGGAATTGATATGGCTAGGCTTATATAGGCCCTAGGGCTGATAGCTGAGTACCATCCTATGAACCATCCTATGAACCTATGTTGAATGCACATAGTACACTCCCTATACATGGTTAAGCACAGGTAGTGTCATGTTTGGCATCCCTTTTACTGTATATGCGAGTCAGAGAGAGGTGCCATTCCCTGGGCTCCTACCATGTCTGTGTATGTGCTATGTGTTGCCTCTTTGCCAAGGCCTGGGCATACTGGGCATGCCTCCTTCTGCCTACAGAGGCAGGCTCAGGATCTTTCTCCTCCAAGTAACTCTGTGCCTGTGCTGGCCTTGGCAATGGTGGGGGGCTGTGTGGCCCTGCCGCATGCTGTTCCTGCTGCAGCTCTTTCTGCAGGATCATATTGTGTAACATGGCACATATTACGAACATTTGTGTAGATGTAGCTGGAGAGTGCTGCAAGGCTCCACCGGATATGTCAAGGCAGCGGAACTGTGACTTGAGCATCCCAAACACACACTCCACTATGATCCTGGTTTGTGTGTGTGCCTCATTATGGTGTTCTTGTTCAGGTGTTTGTGCATTTTTGTCATCAGATACAGCTTCAGTACATAGCCAGCATCCCTCACTAGATGGCCATATGGGATGTCCCCCCCCTGGCAAATGCCTGATACAGCTGTGAGCAATGCCAGATGTGGGAGTAGTGATAGCTTCCAGGGCTGCTAGCACATACATTCATGATAATGCCC
Organism: Protopterus annectens; assembly: GCF_019279795.1. Lineage (NCBI taxonomy): Eukaryota > Metazoa > Chordata > Ceratodontiformes > Protopteridae > Protopterus > Protopterus annectens. The sequence continues at coordinate 1,601,727,638 of NC_056732.1, forward strand.
TGGGCATTGCACATGACCTGGCAGTTGATGGAGGGGAAGCCCTTGCAGTTTATGTAGACCATACCCCGCTCACCGGGTGGTGCTTTGATGTGGATGTGCATGCAGTCTATAGCACCAACTACCTCAGAGTATTCTGCTATATGGTGGAAGAGACGCATACTCTGGTCAACGCCTCACGGGTGGTCGGGAAATATATGTGCTCATTGGCATGTGGTGTCATGGCATCCAGGAACTGGTGGAGTACCCTGGATGCTGATGCCTGTGAGACTCCCATGATATCCCCAGTTGGTCTTTGGAAGGTATCTGTGGCTATTATTCTTAAGCTTACACATACCTTGGTATCCACTGGGACGGGTGTCCCTCTGTTGGTTCTGTTTGTGAGAAGTGGCACAGCTCAACAATTTGCTGTAGGAGGTCCCTGCCCACCCTATAGCGCTCCGCTATCTCCAGCTCATGTAGCCCCTGGTAGGTTACCCAGGATCTGTGCACTCTTCTCCTTCTCCTCACTGTGAGTTGGTTGTCAGCATTGTCATCCTCACCACCCTCAGTCTCTAGCACATATTGATGGAGTAAAGCAGCTGCAGCCTCTAACATTTTTAGTTAGTTTTGCCAGTTAGAAATCCCCCATCTGTGTACACAGGTAGTGTAGAGTTTGTGGGAAAAAAAAAAGACTGCAGAGGGTTTGCATAGTTTATAGTAGTGTGCTGGGCTGCTGCATGTCTAATTGGTTGAATGATAACTGTCAGTAGTTGATGACATGATACATCACAGTGTAAAACAGTACATATGTCAGAAAATCTATGCTACAACCAACCATGTTACACAAGCAGCACAAACAGCAATAGTTACAGTATCCCCCATATGTTACACCCATTGTGTTTCCATATTGGCAACCTATCTGCAGATATCCTGCAGAAACAGGTTGCTAGGTGTACCTTTAGCACACTAAACCCTGAACTGGAGTCCAACTCTCTCTGAAATGGATGCACACACTCAATATAGAAGGTCATACTGGGCATGCTCCTACACTTAGAGAAATGAAGCCCATGTCTGACAACACAGTGGACTATAGATATCTGTTATTCACAGATGTCTGTGTACACACACCAAATTGTACACCATTGATACTTCACACACACACACACACACACACACACACACACACACACACACACACACACACACACACACACACTGGATAGGAATACACATACATATCTAAGGCCAACATAATATATGTCAAGTATACACACAAAGAGACATGGGGAAGAGAAAGACAGACAGCAACAGAGAGAATCCTGTTATGAGGCCTTTCCCACCCAGTACACATCCCATTGGCCTATATCACATGATGTGCTGATTTCATTCACTGTAGAAATTCCTTTGGTTAGCCCTCAGCCCTATAGTGTCAGTGGTGCTTGTGATAATGGTGTAACACTACAGTACAAATAAGTATCCATGTAGCAGTTGTAATCTCAGTCCTGCCAAATGTAAAGTCATGTGTGAGTGTGTGTGTGTGTGTGTGTGTGTGTGTGTGTGTGTGTGTGTGTGTGCACTTCTAGATGAATGTGTTTGAGGCTATTCACATTCATTACACTTCCCATTGCCCTACTTTAGCACTCCTGCTGATGTCAGTCACCCTGAAATAACCCTTTAGGCAGGTTGCAGCCCTATAAGCTCCGTGGCACTTGCAAAAACTGTGATAAACTGCATAATGCTATAATGTAGCAAACTAGTTAGGTAGAAGTTCAAATCCTTGTCCTGGCAACTATGAAAATGTGTGTGTTTGTGTGCAACAGTGTGTGTGTCGTTGTAGAGACCTGATTTTGTAGCCATTCACATTCACAATGCTTCCTTTACCCCTCCTTTAGCACTGGTGCTGATGTCACTCACCTTCAAAGATACCTTTGGACAGCTCCCAAGAATATAAGCTCTGTGGTGCTTATGATAACTGTGTAGTACTATAGTCTAGCAAACTAGATAGGTAGGATTTCTAATCCCGGTCCTAGCAACTGTGAAAATGTGTATGCTTGTGTGACAGTGTGTGTGTGTCTTTGTAGAGATCAGATTGTGTGGCCATTCACACTCACAACACTTCCGTTACCCCTCCTTTAGCACTGCTGATTATTTCACTCACCTTCAAAGATACCCTTGGACAGCTCTACAACATATAATCTACATCGCACTTGCGATAACTGTGTAATACTATAGTGTAATAAACTAGTTAGGTAAGAGTTATAATCCCAATACTAGCAACTGTGAAAATGTGTGTGTTTGTGTGAGAGAGAGTGTGTGTCTTTGTAGAGACCTGATTTTGTGGCCATTCACACTCACAACACTTCCCTTACCCCTTCTTTAGCACTGCTGTTGATGTCACTCACATCCAAAGATATCTTTGGACAACTCTACACCATATAAGCTCTGTGGCACTTGCAATAATTGGCACTATAATGTCGCAAACTAGTTAGGTAATAGTTCTAATCCCAGTCCTGGCAACTGCAAAAATGTGTGTGTTCATGTGAGAGTGTGTGTGTGTCTTTGTAAAAACCTGATTTTGTGGCCATTCACACTCACTACACTTTCCTTACCCCTCCTTTAGCACTGGTGCTGATGTCACTCACCTTAGAGATATGTTTGTACACTGCTCTACCTGTAAGCTCTGTGGCACGTGCGATAAATGTGGAATAATGTAGTAGCAATAGCTACATAGGTAGGGGTTTGAATCTTATTCCTGGCAAGTGTTTGTGTTGTGTGTGAGTGTGTGTGTGTGTGTGTGTGTGTGTGTGTGTGTGTGTATATATATATATATATATATATATATATGTGTGTGTGTGTGTGTGTGTGTGTGTGTGTGTGTGTGTGTGTCAGTACCTTAAAGATTTTGGCTCCATTTACACCCAGTACACCTCTCAGAGACTGACTTTAGCAGTCCTGCAGATATCATTCACCTTAGAAGTACCTGTTGGCAATCCTAAACCATATAAGGTCAGTGGCGCGTGTGATAAATGCGAAACATAAAGGTTGGAAAACATAATTAGGTAGAGGTTTGAAACTCACTCCTGGCAAATGTAAATGTGTGTGCAGGATAAAATATTTTGTGAAATCTCTCACCCACTACATCACCCAATGCCAGTATTTACAAGGGATTGTGATGTTCCTCACCTTAGAAGTACTTTGGGACAACATCTATCCTATAAGCTCCATTGTGTGTGTGATAAATGCATAACACTTTAGCAGCAATACATAGCTAGGTAGGGGTTCAAGACTCAATACTGGCAAGTGTGTGTGTGTGTGTGTGTCTGTCTGTCAGTATCCTTAATTGGTGTGATTGTGTAATAAAATGATCCATTGGGGTGGGTTTTGCTACATTATTATATTGAGGACCTAGTATATGTCCCAATGCCCACATTACAAGGCCAACAGTTGTCAAACACCATAGAGGTTGGTGTAGACAGTCCACAGCCCTAAATGTGTAGTGCCATGTGCAATGACTATGTGACAGTATGGCTTAGTTAACAATACAGTCAACAATGTCTCCTGTCATGTAATCCAGGGAGGTGTGTCCTAATAAGCCTGACTAGCTTGGTCTGCAAAGCTATGGAAAGGATCATCATGGACCTCATAAATAAAGATATTAGGGACCTACAGACACTGGATCCTACCCAGTTCGGCTTTGTTAAGGGCAGATCCTGCCTCTTAAACCTGGTTGATTTCTTTGAAACAGTCACCAAGGCCATTGACGAGGGGAAGGTGGTCCACACAGCCTACCTGGACCTCGCAAAAGCCTTCGATACAATACCCCACTCGGGCATTATAGATAAGCTCAAAAGCTTAAATAAAAAAAACCCTATGTCACTAGATGGATTGCAAACTGGCTCAAGGACAGAACCCACATGGTTAGAATTGCTGGAGCCATGTCAGACTCCAAATCAGTTACAAGTGGTGTCCCACAAGGCTCAGTCCTGGGACCTCTCTTGTTCGGTATATATTTCTCAGAGGTACAGGCCAACACGGAAGGACTGTGGCTGACCAAGTTCACAGATGACTGCAAACTGGGCACCATAATCGACTCTCCAGCCGACACAAGCATCCTCCAAAAGGGCCTCATAGAAACAGACAACTGGTGCCAGAGCCATGGCCTCAAGCTAAATGCCAAAAAGTGTATAGTCATTCCCTTTGGCAAAAACAAAGTGCCACAAATTACCACATAGGTGGTAATCCATTAAGTACAGAAGAAGTAATTAGGGACCTGGGGACCCAAGTTGATAGCAATCTCTCATTTGACAACCACGTGGCCAAAGTGGTTAGAAAAACATTTTATATAGCCCACCTAATCATGAAGGGATTCACATCTAGATCAAGGGAGGTCATCGTGCCTCTTTACTCATCCCTCATCAGGCCCATAATTGAGTACAATGCCCTTTGGGATGTACCTTACCAGACACCTGCAGCAACTGGAAAGACCCCAAAAGTACCTCACCAAGAAGATCAAAGGGCTCAAACAGATGCCATATGCTGCCTGGTTAAAGAAACTCCAGCTCTACTCAGTGGCATACCGCCTGTTCAGAGGTGATCTGTGCCTGACGATAAAGCCATGTCCAACCCGAATTAATGGACATGCTGCACCTCAGAAAATCCAAATCCCATCGAGCTATATGCTCAAGAGACTTGAACCTCAGCACTGAAATAAATAGGACATGCTGGAGGGACAGATTCATAACCCAGAGGCTCCCTTCACTCTGGAATAAAATCCCAGTCCAGGTTATGCAGAGTCCCTCATTGACTCTCTTCAAGAGGAATCTTGATGAGTGGATGGGAGAACGTAGGTTTACCCCGGGTATCACTTCTGTGTCACTGTTAGACAGAGGCACAGTATACTAACCTCGAAAAAGGGCATAGCAAAATAAATTTAAAATGGGTGGCGAAAGCCAAACACATTCTGGCTAGGCTTATAAATGCCCTAGGGCAGATAGCCTAGTATGAACCTATGAACCTATGAACCTATAATTCATTCACACTCACATGGATACAGAGTAATACTCGTAGTTGTTGTGGAGTGCCAAGACTGGCTGTGTTATGTGTTGGATGCTGGCATGTGATAGATATTTGGCTGTTACCTGCTCCATATTCAACTTGGTGAGTGGTATATGTGTGTGCCTCAATATTGAGTTACCCATGATCACTGTATTGTGCAAGGTGGTTAGCCTTAGAAGCTTAGGTTCAGGGGCACACTGTATAGGTTAAATATGTGTCCCTTGGGATGTGCCATGTCGCGGTGTTTGAGTGGGTGTCTGTCTTGCTGGTTTGTGCTGTTTGAGTAAATGTCCATTGAGTGCCTCTGGAAAGGTGGGTGTGTGGCTTTTCACTGTATGTTATAGCTGTCAAAGTGGGTGTCTTGGTGAGCTACGTGTTCCACATGGTGTGGTGCAAGTGTTGATCTTATCCTCTTGACCTGCTAGTCCAGTCTTTGCTGGAGAGTGCATATGTCCACATTGGGTGAAATATGGGTACCTCTCACAGGTCTGAGTGTTTGGAGTTTACATGGGAGGGTTGTCTGTGTACATGAGGCAGTTGCAACAGTGCCTCAGAATGGACAAGTGCACCAGGTTAATGGGTGAAAGCACAGAAAATTACCCTTCAAACATGGCAGGAGGGGTGGACATAACTAGTAAGTACTGGGGCTACATCTGTAATGAATTGAGTACTCCTGACTGCTCCCAGCTGTGCCACAGTTCTTGCTACAATAACTTGGTGAAGTGCCAATCCATAATGCTAGTTATAGTGCAAGACAGAAAGAACTAGCATGATGTAAGGGTGGAATAGAAGGCAGACTGTCTGCCACCTGTAATAGTTTACTACAGCTGTGCTGTTATCAGCAGCTTTGGCCATGTGAAAATTCAGTAAGCTCTGTAGCGCATGCAGCAACTGTGTAACACTATAGTAGACATAACTAGATAGGCAGGAGTTCTAATCTCAATACTGTCAAGTGTGTGTATGAATCATGTACTGTCTTGCTTATACCATTTTTGACTTGTGTACTAGCTTTCACACTTCCCCTCACCCCATGTAGTAGTCCTGTTGATGTCATCCACCTTAGAAGTACCTTTGGACTAGCTGGAAATCCATCAGCTCTGTGGCATGTCTGATAGCTACGTAGCACTATAGTAACAATAACTAGATAGACAAGAGTTTGAATCACCCTAGTGGCAATTGTTTGGATGTGTTTGTGTGAGAATCATGTAGTTTGTGGGTTACATCATTTTTGACCTGTGTACTACCCTTTACACTTCCCCTCACTCCAATTTAGTAGTCCTGTTGATGTCATCCCACTTAGAAGTACCTTTGGTATAGGTGGAAATGTATAAGCTCTGTGGTGCATCTGATAACTGCGTAGCACTATAGTAGGACTACCTAGCTAGGCAGAAATTCTAATCCCAATTCTGGCAGCTGATTTTGTGTGTGTGTGTGTGTGTGTGTGTGTGTGTGTGTGTGTGTGTGTGTGTGAGGATCATATCTTGTCTGGCTTATACCATTTTGATGTGTGTATCATACACAGGTGGTGACCACTTCCCGCTGCCGTTAATTTATATAGTGTGGTAACAGCATCTGCCTCACATGCAGCTGGTTAAACCATTGTACAGTCCTCTGTACAGATGTGTCTGGAATATCCACATTTGCAACCTATACATGGTTGGAAGTGGTCTGTGTGTGTTAACAATGCAAATGTATGTGATATTATAGCCAAATAGGCAACAGTGAGTGTACTGAGACATATGGCAGCATGAGGTATTGTACCTGACTGAAACATCATGCTGATACAACGTCTGCCACCCTCACAGGTGGCCAGTCTTGTAGGTGCAATACATAACTCCAAACGCTTGGCTTTACAAGTGAACTGTTCCTGTTATGGGTCACATGAAAGGCTGGAAGAGATGTGGACTGACATATTGTGGTCATAATTAGTATGTAACAGGAACACCTTGCATCTTAACAGGGGTGTGAATACAATTTATATCCACTGTATACCACTAATGTGTCACACATGTCCCTACCTTAGGCTGTTTGTCCAGCCCATTTTGCTGGCCTCTGTCCAGACATCTCGGCACTGATAAGTTGTGAGGTATGCTACAGGAATGATGAATTCATGTCAAATAGGCCCCAGTGGTGACCACTGTGATGCAATACAGTTAACCCCAGCACAAGTGAACAAGCACAAAAAGCAATATAGCTATTACATAAAGCAATATAGCTATTACTGATGGTTGTGTGCATGGTAAATTGCATGCCCTTTACAGGCCTGGGGTATTGACAGGCAACAACAGAACAATGTCATACTCACCAGCTTCAGGCTGCTGTCCCATATGCAGACCCGAGGGTCCTAGGTGGTTGTGAGAGGGAGTTATTGTCAGCAGACTCACATGTGGCTTGGTACAGGATGGATACAGCATGTCTACACATCTGCAGTACTAACCCCAGTAATACACAATGTCCTGTCCTCACCATAGATGTGCACCTCTGTGCATTAGAAAACACCATCCACTACTGCAATCGGACATGACATATGGATGTAGATACAATACAGATACATGTATGTCTGATACATTTGTGTACTAATCCCCACTGGGCCTTTACTTGCACGCTCCTCGTCCGGTGTGTGTGTGTGTGTGTGTGTGTGTGTGTGTGTGTGTGTGTGTGTGTGTGTGTGTGTGTGTGTGTGTGTGTGTGTGTGTGTGCAACCCACCACCACAATGCTTCCCTCAGCTTCATGGCTTGTGCATTGGATGGGAGCTCCAAGTTTGTTGAGCTCCTCAGTGGGTGTCAGTGGGGGCTGGATGACTGGGCCCCTACCTGTGGCTAGCCGGTCCCTCGCTACAGCAGCAGCCCATTGATGGGCATGGTGGAAGAGGTCGGTGGCCCAATGCTAGACATGCTCATAAATTCTGCTGTGCAGGCTGACATAATTTACCCTGTGGACAACACTGTTCCACAGGGCGGTCCTCTCATGTACATCATCTGCTCTCCATCCATATAACAGGGCATAATGTCCAATCACATATTGGATGATGATGTCAGTTTCCTCAACAGAGAATGCTGTTAAGTGTGCCCTCTGCATGTTACCTGGAAGACATAAACAGGAAAAAGGTCACAGGATCTGATATGGTTGACAAAGTGTACATCAACAGTGCATATTACTTGCAAATAATCCTCACTACACCATAGCCCTCCAATCTATCATGGCCATAGCAACTTACATTACACTCCTGACCCTGAGCTATCTTATTCCCCCTGTGTTGGACATTTGATTGCATAATCCTCTATTCTCCATTCATTTCTGTGTAGAGGGTTAACAGTGGCCATCTTCCATGTGGATGGTGTGTGGATGGTGGCAGGTCTGTGTTTGACTGTGGTGTGTGATGGAGCTGTGAACACATCCCTGAGTTCATGTAGGAGGCAGACAGTGATGTTATTATGCCCCATGGCGATATGCTGTTGTTGCCATCAGTAGGTAATATGTACATGCTCACCATTGCTGAGGGGAGGAGTGTGGTTGATGTGCATATCCCCCTGTACAACTGAGGTGGACAGTGTGGCAATGTTCCCACCTAACCTGTGTGATGCAGGTTGCCTATATCCATGGCATGTGTGGATGAGGTGTTCTTTACTCCCAGCATAGGGTGAATTGTGTTGTTTCCTCTGAGACTTACAACATATGTGGAGACACAGTTGCAATTGTCCTTGGTGGTGTGGATATGCCTGATTTGTAGTCATAGTCATCCTTACAGGAAGTCACCTCTGAAACTATATGCTTGCTCAGATATAGGTGGATTTGCTTCCAAGTTGTTGACTGCACCTATGTGTCCCTGTACAGCTAATGTAGCAACCTATTATGTGGTTTGTGTATTGCTGCTGTTCATCAAAGGGGATTACTCTACCTTGGTGGAGGGTGGGTATACAGGTCAGGTACTGCTGAGTCCATATAGCTGCAGTGGATATAAAGGGTACACACCCCTGCTACAATGCCTGGTATTTGTGCAATTGGAACATAACTCATTTTAAAACAATTCTCACATGTAATGTGACCTATAGCCTGTACAATTCAATTGAAAACACAACATTCTGGTCTGTGAAGACATATGGAAATAATCAGTACAATATGCTAGTTGAATGAGTGTGCACACCCTTAAACTGATATGTTGTGTATGCACCTCTTGAGATGGTTACTGAATTCATTTGTCTTGGTTTGGACTCTAACATCATGACACAGCTTCACTTGGCAATAGTTGCTCACCTTCCTAGACACACCTTTGATTGTATTTCAGTGGAATTGTACAGGTTAGGGGTCACATTCAAGATGAAAAAACATTATGAAATGATCTTCTGTGGACTGAGTGGCATACAGCACACAAACCTGGCATTCCAGCAGGGGTGTGTACACTTGTGATATTAACTGTATATAGGTGTTGCTATAGCTGGTAGTGGTAGGCATGGACAGAAGGTCATAACACAGTTGGACACTTCTCCGATTAATACCTGATACTTATGCCTACTCTAGTACCTATATCAGTGTCAGGGCACTGCAACAACCAGTAGCTGTACACATGTATGTCTGTTGTATGCACTGACACTGATATCACACACATGTGCAACATGCACAGCCTATGTACCAGACTGCTTGAAACCCATGTGATTAGTTTTGTGTCTTCCAGCTGAACATATGCATAAGTACATGTGCTCAGGGGATACCTGGTATACATTTATGTTTTATGTTAGTATGGCACACTGTATTTACAGTCTTGCTTCTCAGTCATACTTCTCAACCTGTTACAACAGTACATCTGGACAATGGCACACATAAATGGGTGTCAAAGGGGACATCAGTACTGATACTGTATTAATATAGCTGCACTATACATTAGTATGTTGATTGCACAGTAGGATTTGACATCACGGTGATAACCTGGAAGATATCTAACAGTCATAAGTAGGCTATTATGTTACAATGTCATTGCTCACAGACCTGCCAATGGTTTGGCTGACTTAACACAGGTATATGTGTATGCGACTACAGATAGTCAGAAATATGCTTATTGTCCAGCAGAGCACTGTACAGTTGAATTTTATTAATTCAGTATATCACATTCAGTTCAACACACATGTCTGCAACAGTACTTTACTATGCACATGCCCTATATAGGTCTCCCAGCTTTACAAGACAAACATGTGTCATACCATATTCACAGGTAACATGGATATGGACAACATCCCATTAACTGGTCTAGCAGTGGCAGAGTCACAACTGTTTGACAGACACCCCAGCAGTTGTCATATATATGAGCTGTCCTTTCAGGGTGAGTCAGGCTCCTGAGATGTGATCGTACCTCGCAACCTCTCAGAGCATCACATCTGGACAAATCCTAAAATGATGGGGGTTAAATGGGACAGACTTTAAATATTACTGCTACAAACATAGAACTTTGTAGAATGATACATTTTGCATTACCGTGAATATTCTTAAGGATGTGGAGTCTTAAACTCAAGTGTTTGCAATTACTTGATGACGTCAATCCTCAGCTATTTGCCAGAAAAGTACAGGTTTCAGGAGGAACAGACAAAAAACTGTGATGGGGAAATATGGACATTCTTGAAGATCTGTACAGTTGAGAGGTATGTCTGCGATCTCTCCCACTGCAGAGAGCGCCAGATGCTATGGCCATAGCAGCTGTTCAACAGGACATTAGTACAGCAAGTCTTGTTTGGACATATATTCCTCAAAATCATATTTTCCATTATCACAGACCAAGTACTACATCCAATTACATTCTTACATTACCCATTTACTTTTTTTCTTTCTTCTCTTTTCCAGTCTATGTTTTATTTGTTTTTTCTCTCTTGCTCTGCACTAGAGGGATAGAGCTGGTTTGAATAGGTTGTAGCATGGCTTTTGTAGGTGATGCTCATGACCAGGTGATGGTCTGTGCACCTGTTGGGTTCTCCACTTGCTATTTGCATGCAGAGCCGCTGTGTAGTTCTTCCAATAGCCAATGTCATAGCAGCACAATCCTATAAATGAGTACTCCTTGTGGGCATTGGCTCTTTCCTTTACTTGTGAGGAAGATATCCTGGAGTTGTGTGAGCTGCTATCTCTTACAACAAGACTTATGGAGACAAGCCAACTAAATAGTGGAGAAGGTTCAAGACTTAGGGGCAGAATGTGAGTATTGCTGTTATATGTTTGGAATACTGCTAGTTTAACAGGGTTTGTCTGCAAATGCTACTTCTGCATGGGTTTCAGTCTCTGCATAGCTTTCAACTGTAGGGCCATCCACATAATGGCCACAGGTTAGCCTGTTATATATGGGCTGCTTCCCAGACAGGTGTTGTCCTTGGCAAATCAGTAGCATACTCTGGTGATTGCGTTATGTAACATCTATTTGTTTTTCTGACTTTACATCCCTCAGAAAAGATATGTTACAAAAAACCCTGTAACACCAGCAACTTTCTCAGTGTATAGCAGCAATATTTCAAGTATGTCCATGTATTTAGGCCTCTGTCCACCAATTATGTCAGGCTTTGTCCAGATGTCATACAGTTGGAAATTGACAGGTGTACTGGTCTATCGTTATTTAGTGCATTCATTCCTGTTGAGGGGAAAAGCTGGGAAACATGTTGAAGTCTGTACATTTAAGAGGTTGGTGTATAGAGAATGCTCTTATATGCCCTTGTAACATATTTTATGCGGGGGACAATGACACATGTTTTAAAACCAGGCTGCTAGAACATGGGAGACATATTACTGATAAGAAATATATATATATATATATATATATATATATATATATATATATATATATATATATATATATATATATATACACACACACACACACACACACACACACACACACACACACACACACACACACACACACACACACACACCTTAGTATTTATTGGTAATATATCTATATATTGTTGTACACATATATGGATCACCCTACATCTCTCTCTCTCTCTCTCTCTCTCTCTCTCTGTATGTTTCTATTAAGATATATATATTTATAGATACCAATCCTTCCTAACTGCACAGTGTCTCTTCCCTATTGTAAACTGGCTGTAAAGAAGGGTATGTTGGAGAAAACATACTAAAACCATGTGGCTTACTGGGAAATTGCCTTGACTATGGTGTACAGGGGCCTGGGTTCAAAACCTGCAAGGGCTGTTTATTTTGTTGCTAGGCAGAACAAGGACTGTTGGATACAGAGTGATTAAGGCAGTTTTGTGCAGCTTTAAGCATATTTGCACCGGTCTGAGCGATGGTAAGTGGCGCTAATGTACTGTTAAATGAATAGGTGCTTACACCATGTAAGCTTTGCTTACCAGTGCGCAAATCTGCTTACCATTTACATTTAAGCCATGCTTAAACCTACTAAGCATTGCTCAGCCCTTGTAATCACTGGTCACATTCCAGTCTGATAAAATAGCAGGGTAATGACATCTTTAATAATTGTATTTAATTTCCTGTACATAACATACTTCTATGTGCTGTCATTACAGTAGCAAGGGGTGTGACTATACCGTATGGGACACCTGGGTATACATGGGTAGTACCACAATATTTTCTCTTTGTATTTGTTTCATACATGGGTAGTATCCCAGGTTCTTTGCAGTCACACTTGCATGTTACACCAGCTACAGTGCACTGGTTGCCAAAAATAGTTTAAAACATATATTGTATCATTACGTTAGTACTTTTAACAGTGCTTTTCCAAGTAAGAGTAGATTGCAGATTGTAGTACTAGAACAATACAACTCTGCATGCAAAGCTGGGACTCTGAGTACTGACTATCTTGTTCTTGGTGTTTGAGCTGTATGTTTTTATGTATCTCCTAATGGATATTGCTCTGATATGTTGATAGTAACTGTAGACTACTATGCTTTTTGGACATGTCATCGACGACTGCTG